>NW_026125184.1:0-138469 GCF_943737965.1 Phodopus roborovskii | reverse complement strand
CAGCTGACTCATGTAGTCCTATTTTTAATCTTTTAAGAAACTTCCAAACTGACTCCCATACCGATGTATTGATTTGTGCCCCCATCAGCAGTGAATAGGGGGCTCCTTGCCTCCCTTCCTCTCTAACACTTGCTGTGTCAGATCTGTTGACGTGAGCCATTCCAAGTGGGGTGCAGCCCTATCTCACAAAATATCTTTGATTTGCTTTTCCCTGTTAACCACTCTTAAAAATAGTTACTGCTCAGCAGGGCGGAGTGGTGGTACACGCCTCTAATCCCAGCACTCGGGAGGCAGAGGCAGGCAGATCTCTGTGAGTTCGAGGCCAGTGTGGTCTACAGAGCTAGTTCCAGGACAGTCTCCAAAACAATACAGAAACCCTGTCTCAACAAACAAACAAAAAGAAAAAAAAAGTTACTGCTTTTTGTGTTTCTTCTTTGGTAAATTTCTTGTTAATTTCATTCTCCCTGCCCAGTCAGTGTGCTTTCAAGTATTTATTTATCTATTTACTTTTTAACTTATGTATGTGTGCATGTATGTGTGGGGCATAGGTAGAGGTCAAAGAACAAGTCTCAGAAGTCAGCTCTTTTCTGGTATTTTTGGGGCCCATGAATCTGCCCACTGAGCCATCCTGCTAGCCCCCATTAATATTTAAAAAATTTTGTTTCTTTATATATGAGTTTTATTTTCTTTCTTTCTTTCTTCTTGAGACAGGATTTCTCTGTGTAGCCCTGGCCATCCTGGAACTCACTCTGTAGACTAAGCTGGCCTAGAACTCAGAGATGCACCTGCTAGGATTAACTGACATGGGCTGATGTCTCCAGTGCATGCTATTCTGAACACTTCCTTCTGAAAACATCTTTATGTCCATCTGCACACCCCACCCTCATCTGTTGGGTGGGGGCTCTCCACGCCTCACTGTCACCCAGCCGTGTGCAAGGGCCATCTGCTGTCCTGCCTGTGAGCTCCAGCTGGCGGCGTGGGCTATTTTCATTTAGCATCAAAAGTACCCTGACTCCCTAATGTAACAAATCTCTCCAATCAAAAGGGCATGAGCAGGTGAGGTTTCTCAGGGGGTAAAGAAAGACGCTTGCCACCAAGCACGATGACCTGGAACCCACGGTGGGAAGGAAAGAGACTCCATCAAGTTGTCCTCTGATCACCACATGTACTCACAACAAACACAAATGAACAAACATATACACAAAGTATTTTTTTTAAAGGGCGTATCCACCATTTGTCAAAGGCTGAGTGTTCCTGTGTGCCTGGTGTTGCTCTTGGGACTCTTAGGGAAAACCTTGTTGGTAAAGACACTCCCTGTTCCTCACATACCCCCCAGAGGGACTCTGACCCCAGAGCACTAGAGACAGAACAAATGAAGCAAGAATTTGCATATATGGCCTCACTGGGTTTCTCCTACTATTAAGGGTTCAAAATCAAGTTTAAAGTACATGGCAGAGGCTTAACCCTTTGTAGGACACTGAGTCGAGACGTGCTGATCCCGAGACACATTTGTTACCCCATGGTCACTGCAATAGACATCATGCTAAGCCCTATCCTAGATATAGGTTTCTCCCCTAAAGTGCTTGTCATCAAAGAGATGAAGACTGTTAGAATCTGGGCTACAGAGATGGCTAGTGACTAAGAGCACTGCTGCGTCAAGAGACAGGTGTTTGGCTCTCAACCACCTGTAACTCCCACTTTGGAGGATATGATGCCCTCTACTGGACTCTTAGGGTGCATGCACATGCGTAGCACATAAAATTAAAATAAAATTTTAGCTGGCAGTGGTAGCACACAGCTCTAATTCCAGCATCTGGGAGGCAGAGGCAGACAGATCTCTGTGGGTTTTAGGCCAGCCTGGTCTACAGAGTGAGTTCCAGGACAGGTTCCAGAGAAACCATGTCTCTCAAAAACACCCCCCAAACCAAACTAACAACAAAATCAATCAATCAATCAATCAATCAATCAATCAATCAATCAATCATTTTCCAGATGTAATGGTGTATGCCCTTAATCCCAGCAGTAAGGGGGCAGAGGCAGGAGGGTCTCCGTTCAAGGCCAGCTAGGACTGCAGAGTGACACACTGTTTTAAAAAACAAAGCACTCCCCTCCCTCCCCCCCCAAAAACAAACCTTTAAAAACACTAGTTTCAATCTGGTCAGAGGGGGAAATAAGTTCCTAGAACTGATGCCTGTCTGATGGAAGGAAACAGAAAAGCCTTGGAAGGATACATATTTTAACTTTAAATGTCTGTGCTAGCACAAATGGCCAGAAGATGTCACTACTAATCCATCTGACAGAGCTAGATTTCACAAACTCTAGTATTCATTTGTTAGAGGCCCATGACCACTGCTTGAGGCAGGGCCTCCCAGGTGTTCAACAAGGCTAGTCAGGGTCTCCCAGGCTGTTTCTTGGTCATTACTGGGTAAACATAAGTTTGTAAGGCACCTCTCGTCTCCTAAAGCACACTTGAAAATGATATCCTAAAAAGGATCATAGTTACATAGGCTTGAAACCCTTGGGAAGCTGAGACGGGAAAACAGTGGGCTAGCTTGAGGGACAGCGGAGCTACCTAAAATGCTATAATTTAAGCTGTCCATTGCCAAGTTTTTATGTAGCATACACACATACCTCTTGCTTCCTCACACAGACATCACTATACTGTCTTGGCCATACACTCAGAGCTATATAAAAATTAAAGCAGATGACCTTGTTCTAGAGGCTTACACAATGCCACCTCTGACCAAGGTTGCCTGCCAAGACACGGTTTGGGACATTGCTGACTTGGAGCAGAAAGAAGTGGCCCAGAGCCAGTCAGGAACAAGGGTGGCAGGCGGCCATGCTTGAAGCACTGTGCATGAGGCTAGCTCCTCTGCACGCTCCCAGTCCTGCTCACCTTTGTCTACAAGCTCCATAGCACACAGCTTAATTACCACAACACACACTGACATCAGCGCCATCACTTTCCCTCATGCAGCCAAGCTCCAGCCCCTAGCTCTAACAAGGGCAGGAAGAAGCAGATAGAAAGGGTTAGGAGCATTGTCTTGAAGGCGAAGCAATGGTCCGGCATGGCCATGAGATTCTGGGGACCAATCACACCAGGCCTGAAGCCCAACTCGGAAAGTAGGTGTTCCTATCACAGGTTGCATGTGGAAGGCTGACCTGGGACCTCAATAGAGATTTTCTATCTAAACATAACACCAACAGAAAGTCTAAGGTTCAAGATGAAAGTGCTGCCCAAAAGATATTTCTATATTCTCTTGATGAAATGAGTCCTTTAAGGGGCAGTCCTGACCCAAGTGGCATGCCACCTTGCCCTTGTGTGATTTTCTCTAGGATCCCAGCTCATCTGTCACAAGCAAGGTGTTGACTGAGTAGGAAATCTGTGCCGTTGGTTGTGACTGTGAAAAAGTAGCCTCTATATCGCCAGCCCTGCTGATCATCTTGGGAGCCGGGAACATGGCACTCTGGATCACAATAAAAACTTTTTATTTCAAGGCAAACTTTTTGGTTCACACTCATTGAGTGTGGACTTCATCTCAGATGGAGTAAATTTTCTTCAGCGTCTAAAAGACTGGCAGAATGGGGCTGGAGAGATGGCTCAGAGGGTGAAGGAGGCACTGGATGCTCTTCCAGAGATCCCTGAATTCAATCCCCAGCAACTACATGGTGGCTCACAGCCATCTACAGTGGGATCTGATGCCCTTCTGCTGGAATGCAGGTATACACGCAGGGGCACTCATACATAGAGATACAAATAAACATAAAAAAAAAGGTTGGCAGAATTAGATTTCTTCTCTCCAACATACCAAAGAAATCTTAAATAATAACCCATCAAATCAACAACGACCCTAGACAAATACAAGAGCAAGTCCCCAGAGTTACAAAGCACAGCTTTAGACACAGCTTTTCTGTCATTCTCAGGGTGAAGTGTCACCACATTCATTTCAAGGAAGAGGAAACTGAGGCTCAGAGAAGTCAAGTGCCTGCTTGAGATGAAATCTAACTGATGAGGCTGAATGTGGCTCTGACCCAGTATCCTGGGCATCAGTGAGTACACTCACTACTGAGTCACAGTGGCCCTGAAAAACCCAGGCCCTCTCTGCATCTGCATTTTCACCTTTGGTGGTTAACAAGCAACACACAAAGCTTTGGGGATGAAGACATTTTTTCTAACTTCTTCCAACTGGAAGGGAGGGGAAGGGGACCCTTGTGATAGTTTTCATTCTCCTTCTCTTTGAATAGGGAGATACATTCAAGGAGATACTTACTGTATCCACTCCTGCTGCAAGCCAAATAGCAAGGACCAGCTACCCCCTATTTAGAAGTGTCCCCCAGAGCAGAGACTACCAGCATGGCATGCATGGCACCTGCCTATCTCAGGAAGGCATTCAGAACTGCTGGGACCCATGGCTACCTCGGCAAGAGTGATCCATCTTGTTGAACTGAAAGTAGCCCGACTTGCACTGACACAGCGCGACGCCATCCAGGTCCGTGCAGATAGAGGGTCTCTCTGTCACATTCTGGACTCTTCCGCTTGCACAAGCTGCCCGCTGGGATGTGAAAACAAGACAGTGAAACCAAACCAAACCAAACCTCTTCCTCACACCTTACGGTGTATGAACTTGTTATTTCAAGAGGCTAAGAGTCTCCGTGAAGCCATATTTCTCCTCTGCCACTTGCTTCTGGGTCACAAGCATTCCCTCTGGAGGAAACCAAGCTGAAGAGGGAAGGTCTCTGCCCACCTACAAATGCAGCCTCACTGTGGTATATTCTGTACCTTCACATTAAAGGCCTGGATGATGGGGCAGGGAGGGGGCTGGAACAGACCCAGGAAATGTGACCATGTTCTTAGAGAGTTAAGAGCTTGGACCAAAACCAACCAGTTCGGGCCAGACCAGTCTCAAATGGAAGCAGTCTGGGCCCTGTGTGTCCTCAGGGGCCCCAGGACCAGGCCTTGTGGTAGGGCAGCTTGCTTTGTCCCCAGTGTGCTGTCTTTGTAGGATTTATTACAGAGACAGGTTTGAATGGTAGTCTGGTTCCCCGGGGTTGCAGGAAGCCGTTTGTCTGGCTGTCTTCTCACTACAGGGGTGATTTCTTGAGGTTTATTCAGCACTGGTTCTTCAGCGCAGAGACCAGCAAGTGAGCATGTGCGGGGTAGAAGGGGTGTGGGGAGTCATGCTGCCCAGCAGTCACCACACCATCCCCAGGAGAACCAGAAGCAAGCAAGGAAGGAACTTTAAGGCCACTTGCTTGTTCATTTGTGGACTTTATTCACCGTATGGATGATGAAGAAACAGTTTAATAGTACCAAAAGTATTCATTGATGGGCGCCTCCTTTGTGAGCTTTTATACAGCAAACAAAATGAAGGATATGGTTTACCACCCAAGACAGGGAAAGAGGCACATGTAAATGGGTGCACAGAAAAAACAGAATTATGAAACCAACTCAATAGTGACCAGTAACTTATTACCCATGCACAAGGTAAAGTAAGGCGGTTGTGTGTTGTGGCTGTTGGGAGTCAACAGCAGGTTCAGCAGGGGAGGAGACCTGCAATGGGATGGGCAGTGTGTGCCTTGTACGATGAAAGGTGGCTGTCAACTTTGTAGGTATAGTCTCCCCTCTTCCATCTCAAAGAAAAGACCTGAGCTCTACAGAAGGTTTCAGTAAATATCACTGCAAGATTAACCCTTGTCTGGGCAAGTTCTAGTGATGGGAGCTGATGTCAGGGCTTCACAGCCCTTGTGGAATTCCCAGCATCCACTCCTGTGAGAGTCCTGAGAACTGAGGCTGGGAGATGGTCTGGTCCCAGTGGGGTGAGTTAGGGCCCAGCTTTAATTCTCAGTGCTGGATTTCCTGCCTTTATTATTGGAAACTGACGTATTAAATCTGAGTTCCTTTGTTCATTGTAAAAAGCTTGTATTTAAGGGGAGACTTTTAAACAGAAAAAAAAAAAAATCCCACCCAGCAAACTCTATAGAACTGGCACCAGGGAGGACCTCAGCTTCCCAACCTCTCATCCGGCCTCTTTGAAGGCTCTTCCAGTCAACAGTTAACAGAAAGCAACACCTCTTGATAAAGCGATGTCCAGGCAATCCTAGCCTGGGAAATGCCTGGTCTCAGTAGATATTTTCTAGACATCAATGTTAAGCTTTCCTTCCATCCTGTCTACTGATCTAGGCTGCTAGCAAAAATATTCATTGCCATGCCAAAGCAACCATTTCCTGCCCAGCATCAGATTCCTATTTGAACAGGGAGGACAGGTCCTACCCCTGCCATGAGGAGCCACTTTTCTCAGCCTTCTCAAAGAACATTTTTCATAAAGCCACCCAAAAGGGCCATGCAGAATCTCACTTAAATCGGTCCCTGGAGATGTGAGTCTTGGCATTCACAATTCCCATGGTTTTTCCTGGCCATAGCTAGCATCCATCAAAATAGACAATGGGCACACGCATGAGTCTAAGGTTGAGGCCTTCCATAGTCCCTAAACTTCAGGAGACCATGAGAACTAAAGTGCTTTGAAAGGAGGGAGGCGGACATTCAGTGAACTGAAGGGAGAGAAAACCATGTTTGCCAATGCCAATGCCCAGAGCAGCCTCGATGCCCAGATGCTGGATATCCAGTATATTGTACCTGCTGGTCTAGCCTACCTCTCTAGCTCCAGAAAAATTACCAAGAACAGAGCTGGACTTCTTAACCAAACCTAGAGAAGGTCTGGAGGAAAAACAGGGATGGGAACCCAATTTTGGCCCATATGCATGGCTGCCTTTATCCTCAAGGGATTGGAAAGGAGCAGTGAGGATTGGCGCAAGGTGTCAGGAGTGTTCCCATAAACCACACGGGGGCAGTCCAGACAAGGCAGCTGACTGAGTAGGCACAGCTAAGAACAGGCTCTTACAAATCCACATAATCCAGCCACTTGATCTGCAGGACACAGATGCATGTGCTGGCAACAGAAAGTACCCTGGCTCCATGCTGACCACACAAAGTGCAGTCCAGAAATGGTTAGCAAACTGAAGGGTACCTACCTCAGTGGCAGGAAAAAAAAAATGGTGCCCTTGAGTTCTTGGCAAGAGGAACAAAAACATAAAACCAGAGTGCCTCAAAGTTTCCAGTACACTATAGCAGGGCATGAACTGTGAAACAAGACACCCCGACTCGACTATGTTTAATCCATTTCCCCCACTTACTAAGCAGCCAACCCCCAAGAGCTCATCTAACAATGGAAGGATAAGTGCCAACTCCCAAGCTCTGCAGTGCACTTGCTCATGCAAGGAAAGCCCCTGGACCAGCAGTTACAAAATCCTGACCTACTGGGAATATCCTAGACCAACCAGCGGATATAGCATCAAAACCCGATACCTTCAGTTTATGTCTAACATCTGGATGCCAGATGGGGAGGCTTAGCCTCGGCTCTCCTTCCTTTGCCAGCCCTCATCCAGTGGTACAGCAAACTAACCAGAGTCCACTTTGATCACTTACAATGCGCCAGCAGGGACTAGCTCTCTTTGCCTAGAGGCACTTCTGATTCCAGCAGGTTTTCCTCTCCCAGATGTAAAATTATCCCCACAAGACACAAGTGTGCCTTCCAGAATTGCCTTTAATCACCTTCTTCATTGGCCTTACCATAACACAAGGCAAGAGCCTCTGACAAAAAAAGAACTAAGGAAGGGAGACCCTCATCATTATGGCATCCTGGGAGCATCCTGCTGTGCACTCTTGGATCATCATGTTTTAATGATAGGGAGCAAACAAAAGACAGGTAACACCACACAGGGGTCTTTGTTTTTTCTTAGTAATCACCATATGAAGGTTGATGGGTCATTGGTAAGCCTGCACACTGTATTTGTCACTTTCTGTTTCCCTAGGAAACAGGAGTAAGCTCCCGTAGCATCTTCTCACCCCAGCACTGTACAGAAGAAACAGAAGGAGCCGATGCCAAGGACTAGATGCCGAAAGGCCATGCGCAGACAGATCTGTGTGCATCTGAGTATCATGAAGGCCTGCGTGTCAGATCTTCTAAAGTATGCTCTGTGAAAGAGCTTGCCTGAACCCTGAACACGTGCCATGTCTTCCCATTCTATGTGAGTCCTAGAGGAATCTCTCCTTACCTCTGAAGATTCGTCTCTGAGACCCCAAGATCTGGCAGACTTCGGCAGAGGACCTGCAGGAATTGACATATTTCTGGATTCCGTCAGCCAGGTCAAATAGTGTCACATTGGAGGCCAGGGCAAAGGTGGACTGCAGTGAGATCGCCAGTGTACTAGGCTCTCTGTGAACAAAGTTGGTAAGTGAGGCCTTAACTGACCAAAGGTGACATGTGGGCCCCAGGCAGTTTACAAGTAAATGTTACTGCCATTCTCCTGTGAAAGGAGAGCCCACAGGTCCAGTGACCTTGGCCTTGGGTTACCCAGTGGAGTGGTAATAAAACAGGGACTGCCTTCATTTTGATCACCCATGTGGGAATGGCCCCCCTATTCCACTGACTGGTTCACAAGCAAAAGAAATTCTGTTTCTTACCTAGACACACCTACTGTAGATCGGATATACCCAGGCAACGTTGAAAAACACAAGTTTAACTGAAACAAAGAACAGGGCTGTCAAATAAAATCCCTGAACCAAGAACCAATTTCCTATTTTCAGGATAAAATAGGTAGTTTCTAGCCATCAAGTTATCAGCAGGCAGCTTTACCCAAAGCAATGTAGCCTGTGTTCCCCTCCTGAATATCTTTCTGTTGTTCCCCGAGAACAAAGGGAGTAGGGCAGATAGTGAGGGAATCTCGGCAGGAAAGGATGTTCAGAGAAACAAAACATCTTCAAAGGAGACAATCCCATCTAAGACCCAGGGTTTCAAAAGACCTAGGCAACTGTTTATTTGGATTCTGCATAGCGAGCAAGCTCTCTGGAAAGGCCCCCAGCTCCTCTCAGCTCCCCAGGTCTGATGGGCCCCACAGGCTCCTCAATGAGCTGACCTCACTCAAAGATAGGTCTTCCTCAGAAAGGCTCTCTGTGGGAAGTTACATGATGTGGGTCAAGAGCTCTTTTGTTGAGAACAAATTAAGAGCTATGTGTTTGCCGTGTGCCCCAGAGAGAACAGAAAGACCTCATCCACATAAAGCATTGTACCTGCCTCCTTGGCAGCCTCCACAGGCAAGCTGGGCCTCCCCTAGCAGCCTCCACAGCCAAGCTGGGCCTCCCTAGCAGCCCTCCCCAGCCTGGAGATCCCTTTTATGGAGCAGAGTGTCTCAATAATCTCATCCCAGACAGACCCACCTGTCTTCAAAGGCTATGTTCCAGAGCCCCTTGACTTAGATGGGATGTTATCAAGCATGGGATGCTACCAAATGGTTTGCAGCTTTGTATGTTATTACTTTATATTCTAAGAGCAATGGCTTATCATTGTTGCTTTATTAGTAACGTTTTCTCCAGGTAAGGACAGAATGCCGTTTTTGGGAAAGCTCACACTAGTGATGTTCCCAATGGCTGTTTAATTCTTTAAGTTAGTTGGGGTTAGGTGTGTCATGGCTCAGTGTTTTATATGGTGATATTTGGCCAAACAAACAAGAAATATTTAGGCAAGTTGCTTAGTACAGTGTAACATGAAGGACTATACTTTTGCCCAGGGCGCTAATCCTCTACACTATGTAATAAGAGAATGTCTACCTATGAGACAACCAGGAAGCAGCAATGGTAGAACAATGAATCTTCTTTTGGTGAGAGAGGTCATGCCTCTGCCCTTGCAAGGCAGTTTCTAAGCCTCACAGTGGCCTTCTTGATACTAACGATTTACAGAGCTGGGACTCTGGTGCCATGCCAGAGTGTCCGGCATAGTCCCTATCGCTAGCCATGCGAACAATGGAGGGAACTCTGGGTCTAGGGACTGAAGTCAGTCATATGGGGAGTCAACCACGTTTATATATGGCAAAGCTCAAATAAATGTTTCAGACACCACCAGACACAGGTGAGCACTGTGGTTGGCAGTACTCCATATAGTTGCCAGGAGATACCAACAATGTCAGTAACACCACAGGGACAGAGCAGCTAGAAGCACTGCATTTGGGATCCCCAGACTCTGCCCCAAGCACATCACCCAGTGGGCAATTTTAATTTAAGTCCCTTTAGTGCAATTAACCACACATATGAGGATACTGGCCTCCAATATGTGGGTCTTCCTAGTAAATTAGTGAAATTTAGAGTGCTCTTAGAAAGATCCAAACTTGCAGTTAGTGCGAGTAATACAGGTGACCTAGGGGGTTGCTTTCAACTCGCTTCTACTTGGTGTGGACTCAGACAATGCCAACTTCTACAGCCTCCCAGTCTTCCATCTGAAAATGTGTCACCTACCCTCTTACAGGACTGAGCATTTGACATAGTCCCCGTCACACATTAAATGCTCACTAGACATAGAAATGGAATTAAAATACAAATACAACCCACAGACCTATTCCTGGCTAATATATGAACTCCAATTTAATGTAATAGCAAGTTCAATTTAATTTAATTTCATCTCTAACTTAGTACAATGACAAATTTCAGTTCCCAAACACCAAATCTTTGAGTTGGGCAGCAGTGGAGAACAAAATATATTGAGTTTCGTTTTATTTCTTTTTCTCCATTTTTTCTTTTTAGAAATAATAGCAAAGGGGGAAAGAACAACATCTAAGGCCCTGATAATTTTCACTGTGAGCTCATAAGCCCAGCTAATGGAATTAGTAGCAGGCCACTAGTATCTTTCAAGGAGAAAGAGTGACCTTTCTAAGCTCTGAAAACAGGGAGAGAAGGTCAATAGGGTGACAACAGTGGATGGGACATGAGAGTTTTCTGGATCTTTCCACATTACCATGTCTGTTAACTATGCACTTGCATGTGAAAAAGAAAGCCTAGCAGATAGGGACTGTGTATCTGAAGCATCATTCTTCCCAGACACCGCAAATCCCACCACCTTCTATTTCCAGGATACTTCTCACTTTGAACTTTCTCTTCTAAGAACAAAACCAAGTCTGGGGGATATAGATGACCCTGACTGGTGTCCATTTCTGAACAAAATCTGGTCTAGAAAACAAAGGGTGAGCGTGAAGAGTCCTTTCGGGAGACTTACTGTTTGAGCGAGCTCGTTTTCAACCTCGTGAATGTCGGAATGGTTTTCCACAGTAGTATTGAGAAAAGCCTTCTTTAATTTAAACTCAGTCACGAAGGTTCTAACTGAAGAGGAAAATGTTGCCTGTTAAGCCATACAATAGAGAGACCCAACACAAGCTGTGCAAACCTCTGGGATGGCCAGCTTTATTCCCATATAGGATATCTGTATGAATCTTCTTGGGGGTGAAGACCACACCTTCCTCTTCTAAAAGGTAACCAAGGAGCAGGGCAAACATTTGTAGTAGATGTAGACCCCAAGGTGCTAAAGATTCTACAATTAGCAACCACACAGTGAAAACAACCCACATTTGAAACACCGCTGGGTCCAGAAATGGGGCAAGCATTCCCATTTTTAAGGTCCATTTCACTCATAAAACAAAATTCTAGTGCTGATTGGCTCTGAGGGGAATGGGACCTGAAAATGGGCAGACAATCAAAAATTAGTACTGGTGGACTCATTTAAACCCTGCCTTCACAGCCTGTTTTTAGACCTGGCTCTTATCTTTCATTATATTAAATTCATATCTTTCCCTCTGGATGGAAGAAAAGTAACCCAAAACACAGAGCCTGCATGCTGAATTAAGAGGAAAGGCCAGCAAATGAGCCAGGGAAAACATCTAACATCTTAGAGTTAACTGTCTAAAGCCCCTAATCCTTATTTAACATCCTTTTGCTTATTCTACAGTTCAGTGAAGCCAGCTGCTTAGGACTCTTTCTGAACAGCAGGCAGCTCTTTGAAAACACTCTTGGCCAAGGGAAGGCATTTCAGCATGCTCTAATTTGCATGTTCCTGTGATGTTTATGAACAATGAAGCCAAATAACTTGAAAAGGGAAAGATGGCTTTGGCACAATTGAACCTCATTCCTCCCATCTGTGCTACCTGTGGGAAACTCTGAACACAAGCTTTCAGGACAGTCACCTGACCCAGTCATCTCCACGGTTCACATGCCCAGGTTCAAATCCAGACTTGCCATATAGAAATATGCACAGGATAAGGGATAGACACACAGAAGTTTCTGAATGTGCCTTCGGGGAGAAATTGCCTGCTCCCAAACCCTGGCCTCTTTCTGAGAAGGAATTTGCTGAAGGCATTTATTTATTTAGGTTTTTTGAGACAGGGGTTCTCTGTGGGTTTCTCTGTGGAGGCCTGGCTGTCCTGGAACTCACTCTGTAGACCGGGCTGGCCTTGAACTTTAGATCTGCTTTCCTGTCTCCCAAGTGCTGGGATTAAAGGTGTGTATGTACCACCACCATACACACACACACACACACACACACACACACACACACACACACCACCACACACACACACACACACAGAGATAGATGTGTGTGTGATCTCAGAGTTAATATTAGTAATTAAATTTGCAATAAAAAGAATCTATGCTTGCCAATGGCCAGTTATCAAGGGAAATCAGAATAACTTGGCAGATTATAGCAAATGAAATTGAAGTAGCCTGTGAATTTATTGTTACTCAATAAATTCTGACATTGTAGAAAGACACAGATGTGTCTGTGTTTCTAATACAGTCCATGTATTCAAGCCAGCTTCCATGGCTGCAGTCACATCATCTAGCTTTAAGACAGGTATTTTAAAAAAATTATTACATTTATTTACTTTGAGTGTGCTTTGTGTATGTGTGTGTGCATGTGTATGTATTCATGTGCCAGAGTACCAGTGTGAAAATGAGAACAGCTTGCAGGAACTGGTTCTCTCTCTCTATCATGCAGGCCCCAGGACTCAAATTCAGGTGGTCAAATTTGTCAGCAGGTGCCTTCACCTGCTGAACCCTCTCACTGGCCTAAAACAGATTTCTTATCTCAGTTTAACTGCTGATTTCACTAGTGACCTATAACTACTAGTCTGCACTGAGGGCAGTTTGTTGTCCTAGCGTCCCGTCTGGTGAATGCTGCCTCCCATCTGGATGGCTCTTTACCACACTCAGCGCTTGCTCAAACAGATCATTTTATTGGACAATCCCAAAACCTCCAGTGAGAAGTGGAGCAGACTGTAATCTGATTTTACAGATGAGGAAACAGAGGTCCTGGCTGTGTGTTGCAGGTGGTGGCTGAGAGCCTGAAGCCAGGCGTTTGAAACCTGCTGCCAATTGTACTTCCCACGCACCGGGCTTCACAACACAAAGAGAACTGAAAATATTCTCATCTCCTTCATCCTTCCAACTGCACAGTCTCTCTAGTTCCTCATAGGGCGTGGCTACAAGAGACACGTTACCCAAATGCATGTAAACTATGACAATAAGAGGAATTCTTGATTTTGACTCATGGCTAGATCTGTAGAATTTTTTTCTTTCTAAAATAACGCCAAATTCTTGTATTTCAAAGAGTTTTCAAAATTCTTACTTTAGGAAAGTGCCAGCCTTAAGAAGCCCCTTCTGCTTATGGGTAATAGGAATTCATGCAGACAGTACTTGCAGAAAACACAGACATTTGTTCTTTCAAAAATATGGACTGAGCAGGTGTGCCTAAGGCGTGACACCAACAAACAGAGGCCAATGGTTTCCTTTCCACAGCTTTGAAACAGTATTTCTCATTCTCGTTCCTTCAGCAAGTAAGGTATTACATTCAGCAACCTAACAAGGGCCACGCCCTGTGTACAGGAATGCTCTTACAACGCACACCCTCTTTAGAAAGAACTGCGGGCTGGGGACCAGGACTCATCAGCGGTGACCCAAGCCTGGCTGCTGAGCCTCTCTAAAGAGCCTTAGTTCTCACTGGGTTTGCTGATTTGCTTTTTAACCTATAAGATGAAGAATGAATTTGAAATGAGGAACAAAATATGACCAATATGGTAGCCAGATCCTGGTAGCAGCTGCGTCAACATATATCTATCTGTCTGTGGCTAACAACTTGATGACTTTGATGGTCACTTTTTAAAACAAGAAGAATGTGTGCACACAGATGGCAGTCAGAATTTTACTCTTTTCTCAGTTTAAAATTACAAAACATCTATGTCATCAGAATATCCTTTTGGGTTTTTTTTTCCCACCTTAACTACAGGGTAGAATGGTTGAACAAGTAAATGTTGTGCATAAATAAGCATATTTTGCAGGCATTACAGTATTTGAACTGTTTAATAAGAGGGATATACTTATGGATATATCTTGAATTTAAACAGAACATTTAAACAATTTAAACAAATTGTGAAGCTAAGTATTGTGTCTCCAAGTGTTAGAATAATAGGCACTGTGTTTCACTTCCTTCCATTGTCCTGAATTTTATATCTCAAAAAAAAAAAAAAAAAAAGATTGGCTTTGATTAGGAAGAAAAGCAGTCAATAAGTTCTAAGACAGACTTAGCTCTCTTACCCAGATTGCATATTCCTTTCTCCAACTGATACCCGACTGGGCATCTGCAGGTGAATGATCCCTGAGTATTGTTGCACATGGCTAGGGAGGACAGGGGCTGGAGAGGCATTCGTCCACATCTGCAGAGGAGGACAAACAAGAGCACGTTGATGGGATGGCAGACAAAGAGTGACAATCCAATGTGTCCTAAGAACCCAGTGGAACTCTTGGGGAGTGTGGTATAAAAGGAGCAGGAAACCACCCTTGTCCTCAAGGGGATGACTACCTGTCAGGGCAGAGGCAGCCATATGAAGAGTTAACTAGAATACAAGGCAGGGTTTGAATGTGCAGAGCTGTACACAGATCTAGTTTGTTGTTGGCTTTTGTTGTTATTGTTTTGAGACAGGGTCCCATCCTTTTATCCCTGGCTGGCCTGAACTCACCATGTAGACCAGGGTGGTCTTGAACTCACACAGAACCCACTATTTCTGGCTCCTGGGTGCTGGGATTAAAGACATGCCTAGCAGAAATAATAGATTTTGATGTAGGGGTGAATTAAATACTATTTAAATATAAATAAGACTAAAGGGATGTCTTTGGGAGGAGGCTGTGCTCCAAGTTGAGGAACCAGCAGAGTGAATGCCTGGGGCAGGAGAGTGTAGGCATCTTTAGGGAGCTGTAGATGGCCCAGTGTTACAGGGGTTCAGAGAGGCCATGGAGTAGAACCAGGCCTGTATCATGCTGTGGTCCTTCATATCACCACATACAACAGACCAGCATGCCAACACTCAAGCAAGACTATGAAACTAAAAACCTTACCCTTGCACACTCTAGAAGAAAAAGGTTCTTTTAAAAATGATTGGTTTTTAATTATGTGTATGTGTGTGAACACACGAATGCAGATGCCTGCAGAGGCCAGAGGTGTCCAATTCGACTGCAGCTAAAATGACAGGTAGTTGTGAACTGCCTGATACGGGTGACAGTACCCAAACTTTGGTCCTCTGCAAGTATGTGCTGTCAACCCCACAAAAAGGATCTTATTGAATAGCCAGACAACCCAAGGTAACATGATAATAAATGTTTCCGTCTCTCTTACCCACACTGCAGTTGTCCCCTTGCCAGGCAGGTGGGCATACACATCGATACCCGTGACCAGTGAGGTCCACGATGCATTCACCAGCATGAAGACAAGGGTTCACAGTACAGCTGTTGACTGAACACACGGCGGGAATAACACAGGCAATGTCAGAGCAACCCTGGGAAACATCTCATTCTCACAGCTGATATTTGGTTCTCGCCTATGTTTGTTTGCTTGCCCTGGAAAATCACACTCCTAAAATAGAACAGGGTCCCAAGAGGTGCGAAGACAGAGGTGATGAAACTGGGCACTGATACTAGCTTGTGTTCATATTTCTAGATGACTAGGTCCCCAAATACAAGCATGGATATTAATGCTTCTTACAGGCCACTCTATTCAGGACTGATACTTAGAAAATTCTACCAGACTCAGTGAATGTCAACTTAAAGCATATTTTAAGGTGGAAAGACTCCCTAGTCAATGTATCCTGCTTGCTCCAAGATTCACTCTATGTGTAGACAAATACACATATATGAATGGCTTACTTTTTTCCTGGATTTTATGCAAACTACAGAAACCTTTATCTGAAAATCTTGAAACATACATACTTGTAGTTGCTATGCTTTTTGTTGTTTTGTTTTATTTTGAGATGGTCTCATATAGCCCAGGCTGGCCTCCAAATTAATTATATAGCCCAGGATTATACACACTCACCACCATGTTCAGCTTCCTCACGTCTTGAAATTTAACCTGGCCTTCACAGATTGTATGCCATTGAGAATATTATCAGTTTAACACTGCAACACCTTCTCCTTTTCCTTTACTTTTTGAGTCAGGGTCTCATGTAGCTCATGTTGGTCTCAAACTCCTAGGTAGACTAGGATGGCAGTGAACTGATACTCTTGTCTCTGCCTCCCAAGTGCTAAGATTACAGGGTCACATGGTCAGCCCTTTCTCTCCCTATACATAAACGGGCCCCATCTGATGTCATGAGGGCCTTTATGGGTAAACTTGAATGTTGCCTTGGCACCTTACTCATTCTATGTTGCAGGATGCTCACCCTGTTTGACTGTATATAATTAGAATGGTCACATTCCAATTGTGAAATGCCTGTTTCATACGGGGGTTTTGAAACACTCTCAGAAAAGCCTGAAGTCTACAAAACAGCATCATCATTTGCAGGGAGGAAACCACTGGGAACAAGGGAAAGGGAATAGAGCTAGGGCCTTCAAAAGAATAATCTGAAACAGGTGGGCCGCTCTAAACATGGCAACCTTACTCTTCACAGCTATTGTTGAAACTTATTCTGAAATTATATGCGTGTGGGGGATGGGTATGAGTACATGGGTGCACTGCTTATAGAGGCCAGGAGGAGGCAGTGCATCTCCTGGAGCTCGAGTTGCTTCATGTGGGTGCTGGGAACCAAAGTCAGGGGCACTACAAGAACAGTGTGCACTCTAGGCAGAAATACTCCAGCCCTATACTTCAAGTGTTACCTAGCATCACCTGTATGAGCAGAGCATCTGTATAGTTAAACATGGTGTCCATTATATAATTCTATAGTCTCCAGTGACTGACTATGCTGCAAACACTCACCCACAGGGACTGTATCAGCTTTAACGGAGTCTGCTGAACCTGGTATTGAACCAGTGGAAATGACTTTTCTGGAGATGCAATCATCTTTTCCTTCCCAGACACACTCAGGTTGCTGAGAAGGGAGCACTGAAGACTATCAGTAGAGGTAGGTTATGGCCCTGACCCTCCCCAGGTTCATCTTCACTGACAAACTGAAATTGTACCACTAACTGAGACCACTGCTGTACCACAACATTTCCCTCTCACTTAAGATGGCATCTGCCTCGCCTTCTTCATCAGCAGTTCTTCCTTACTGAGTCTGGGTCAACTACAGGTACATTGTGAGCACCACACCCTGCTGTGCCTGTACCTTTCTTTGCCCTGGGCTGGCTTTCTTTCCTTAGACAGGCACCTTCAATACAGCCATACAGATAACTTTATGCACAAGGTAAAGAAACTCTGGTCAAACGGCCACTAGGAAGAGGTTTGCTGAGCATCCTTTGGTTTACATGTCCCCTGGTTACCAACTAGCATCATGGAGACAAAGAACTCTGGGCCTCCCTGCATGGAGAGCAGCTGGAGAGTAGGCATTCAGCCCAGCCCTACCTCTAACAGACCACCTAAGGCTTTCTTTGGTAGAAAACTTGCTGGAGACTATGCACATGTTAGGCAAGCGCTCTGCCCCCTTTCTGCATCCTAGCCCTGATAACACTGCTTTTGCAGTTCCCCCATTGTCCAAACCCACATCTATGCCTAGCTCTGACCTGAGATGAGTCAAAGGCATGCTTGCAAAGCTTGGACAATAACAGGGCATGAAAGGCTACAGTTATATCTTCTATGCATGTCACACAGGACCAAAGTGTCCTCCTTCGCTTTCTTCAGAAAGGGTCATGTGACTTGGGAGGGGGTTATTAGGAGACCATTAGGCTCACACTGCTCACATTTCATGCTTTGTATTTCAACGGGAGTCATTCTAGACCATCCAACAGACACTTTCAAGCACCGACACATTCGCATAGACCCAGGCTGGATGGGGCTGTAGCAGTTGATGTGTGTTTTTAAGGTGCACTTACCTGAGGTCGGAGGGGACAATGCTGCTGGTGACTCTGGGGTGCTCTGAGCAGCAAAGGTGGTGTATTTGGAAGTCAATATTTCAGCTGTAGAAACATCTGGAGTTTGAGGTGAAGATGTTCTGAGAAAATGTGAAACTGGGCTGGCCTCTTCTGCCTGGCTGAGCTTTGTGGTCACTTCTGCTGATGTGGGTGTAGTGGTCAGAGGGATAGACGGAGTGGTAGGGTCCACATGCACCTGGTTCCCTTCTGTGGTGACGACCCCTTCCGGCGAGGTTGGTGGCACTAGAATGTCAGGGTTGGTTGGTTGGTGCTGTTTCTCAGGGGTCGTGTGCACGACGACAGTGCCTGAGGTCAAAGTTTCCATGCTTGGGGTGTTGGGACTGGTCACAGGAGCGTGAGTAGTGTGGGAAACAGAAGACGTCAAAGCTGGAGACATCCGGGCTAAGGTGGTGCTTGTGTCTGAAAGGGCTGGCTCTGTGGGGAACCCCATGAAGGCTGGGGACCAGGGGTCCCTGCAGGGAGGCTCATTGTTACTGCTTTGGCGGGGTCTGTGGGCAGAGGCACCAGGCTTGGCGACTTGGCTTCTGTGATGGTTTTCTCTTGCTGTGGGGTGCTCTGGTTCTTGGGGTCTGCTGTTTGGTTGCCGGGGAACACTGCAATGGCTGATTCCACTGTTGACATCTGGACCGACGTTACACGTGGTTCCCTTGCCCTGTGTGGGACTAGGGTAGATGATGAACGTGGGGAAGTCTGTTTGTGAGACAGAGTGTGGGGCAAGGGTTGACACCATCAAGGAGATGGGCAAAGGTGACAGTGAGGATGACGAAGGCGTGGCTGTCTCGGAGGTAGACTTTAGCTGCTGCATAGGAGACCGAGTTGACGGTAAGGTTGATAAAAACTGGTGGGGCTGCGGCGCTGATGGGAGAGGTGATGGGACTCCTGAATCAGATGGGTCCTCAATTGACTTAGTACTGGCATCAAGAACCAAGTTGTTTGACCCATTAACAGTGGATGTATAGGATGGAAGGCTGGATGTATGCAGAACCAGGGACTCGGTGGAAGACTGAACAGGTTCGCCATCATAGGAGGACACGTTACTTCCTTTAGCCTGAGATGAAGAAAAGTCTAAGTATGGAGAGTCTGAGGTCTTAATGGAAGAGGTTGAGCTCTCGCTGGTGTCTGAGGAGGAAGAGTTTTCTGTAATGGACAGTAATGCCCGTTCTCCTTTGGTGAAAGCAGATGAAGCATAGGCGTGGTCTGTGTGGCCACTGGAGGTCCTCTGTTCATCGTCTGAGCCGCGCTCTTGACCATAGCTAAGTCCAGGGACTACAAAGAGAAAAGACAAAGTTGGGTCAAGTAAACAAGAAATCTTTGAGATGGGCACTGGAAAATATTTGCCATGACTTATCCTTGAACTTAAGTGAGGGAGACACTGTCTCTGAGAGGTGATTTTTCCTGAGAAGCACTCTCAGTGAGGATGATCCCAGAAGGCTAAAACAGGGGTGGCTCAGAGAGGACCCCTCCTGTGAGGAGCAGCTATAGTAACATAAGTGGGAATAACGGAGAAGCGAGGAGCCTAAAAACAGGGAGCATTTCCAAAGCCTTTCCTCATGCCCTTTTTTAATAAAAGCAAATTGCCATGGAAAAGCTCCCAAGATCCTAAACAGTAATTGCCATTATCGAATGGAAAAATGGAAAATGCTCCCAACTTTCCACACTGTAATGAGGTATTTCTTCCCAGGAGATGACTTTAACCACAGTTACCACTCTGCTTTATTTTAAACCTTTCAGGCAGACATCAACCCTCATACCTCAAACAAGCACAAGGCGATGGGGGTGGGAGTGCTTCCTGCGGTGGAGAACCTAGAAGGTTCTTTTCCTAATGAGCAGTAAGCTACTTTTTGGGTTGCCAGCCAACACAACCATCCCGGGACTGAGAAGCGATCTACAGGGAATGCGGCAGTGGGAAGACACACCTCCAAGGGTAGGTGCCTGGGACAGCAGGCCCGAGTGCTCTGTCACATTCCCACGCTGAGTGGGGTGCACAGGGCGGGTTGCAGTGCGCGGGATGTCAAGGGACCGCAGGGTGCGCTCCCCACTCCGGGTGAGCATTGCAGACGTGTGGGTGTGCAGGGCTCGTGCCTCAGAAGTGCTCTCTGCCAGGTCTGAGCTGTCACTCAGCAGCGCACCATCTTCTGGAGCTGCAGGAAAGAGAGGTAAATGCAGGGACAGGGCTTTTAGCTTCACATCCCAGGCCACTGGGGCCCAGAGGCTTCCTTAGGGCTCTTTACCTGTGACCACAGGGCTGACACCTCTCTGTTCGGGTGTCCTGAACTCACCATAAGGAGTGTTACTCCAGCCAAAGGAGCCAGAATACTGGATTTCTGCTCAGTGATACAATATAAGAATCAGGGGAAGTTCTATCAGGGAAGTTGGTAGCAAGTTCAGGGCTTGGCCTGTGGAGCATCAGTTACCATGGGTCAAAAAAAAAAAAAAAAAAAAAAAAAAAAAAGCATGGATGTTGGGCAGTGGTGGTGCACACCTTTAATACCAGGCAGAGGCAGGCAGATTATTATTAGGAGTTTAAGGTCAGCCTGGTGTACAAAGTGAGTTCTAGGGCAGCCAAGGCTACACAGAGAAACCCTGCCTCGAAAACAAACCAATGACAACAACAACAACATAGCATGGAGGCTGAGGGTGGGCTTGGTTGGTGTTGTTTATTCCTTATTCTATATTTCTATATTTATGTGGGGAGTGCACATGCCACAGCGGGAGTGGGAAACTTAAGAGATTTTGTGGAGTCCATTCTCTCCTTCCACTGTTTGGGCTCTGGGGATGGAATTCATATCATTCGGCTTGACGCCAAGTACCTCTACCCATGGAGCCATCCTGCTGGCCCTGTTTTATTTTCATTTACGTGTTTATCTGGTTTTTGTTTGTTTGTTTTCGAGACAGGGTTTTTTCTGTGTAGCCTTGGCTGTTTCAGAACTCACTCTGTAGACCAGGCTGGCTTCAAAGTCACAGAGATCTGCCAGCCTCTGTATCCCCATTGCTGGGATTAAAGGTATCACTACCAACTCCAAGTCCTGTTTTTATTTTTAATGTTGTTCTATTTTATTGGAATAGGGAAGGTACCACATAAATACATACCCTTTCTCTCCTTTGGAAGCGTATATGTTGTATGCTAAATTTAGAAATAGCTTATATTATTAGATTACCAAGTAAATCCTTTTCAGAAATGATAAACACACGTCCAAACTCATGTGGCTATGTACAAATACACATGAATAAAATAAATCCTTTAAAAACCCTATTTATTTAAATGTTTATGTTTTAAATTTTATGGTGGTCAGGCTCCATCTAGACAGCTGAAGATCTTAGAGTCACAGTGATGGGGCCCGGCACACCACCCAGCATTGCCAGCGGGCCACTTGAGTGCACACACTCACTCTTGGGCAGCCTACAGAGACCCCATTGGCTTGGAAATGATCCGTACGGCTTGTGCCTCCATTCAGGTTCTCAAGCCCCAGGCCTGGCTTCCTGGTGCACAGATTCAGCACCCCTCTGCAACTGCTGTTTTAGTTTCTGAAAAGTGGGAAGCCTTGGAACTCCTGGCAGTGGACATGGTGAGAGCTGGGCATAGCAGCAGACTGCCTGCTGATCCCACCTGTCTGTGGGATCCCACCTGCCAGTCAGTGGGAACAGATTCTTGTGCCTGAGTAATTCCGGCAGCACCCAGCACCCAGTTCCTACAAGGTGCCCCCGATTGCACCCAGGCTTCCCACCCACGATTCTGACAGGGGTAGGCACCTGGAGCAGAGTGGCCGGAGCAAGGAGAAGAGAAGCAGAGAGCACAAAAGAGAACGAGGAACTAATAAAAGTTGTAAAGAGCCAATGAAGAGGCTCTGAAGGCTCTGGACACCAAATTTCTGGAAAGAGAGTCATGCCTTCAAGGTTAAGACCCTCAGAACCCAGGCTGAGAGCTGTTACAAGGGTCATCACCAAGGGTCCCGATGCGTGGGGCCTGCCCTGGGCCTGGGACATTACAGGGTCCTGTTTGTCACTGTTTGACACTATCAAACACCAAGAGAAACAGAAGCTGCTAGAGACCTGGTTTGAAGAGACCTGGTTTGAAGAGCTCTGGCTTCCCCAGGCTTCCTATCCTGGCCCAGAAAAGAACCTTCACTTGGAAATGAGCACTCAGACAGTTCCAGAGCAACAGTGAGCCAGGAACCACAAAGGTGGCCTAAGGCATACTGAAGGACTTGGGAGACACCTGGGTGCCCAGTCATCTAGCATAGATGTAAGTGTCCCAACCTCTGAAATAATTTTGTGAGCAAAAGGAAAAGATATTGGCTGAGAGATCTTATATACTCTACAAGTGAAACTGAGGCAGGCAAACAATCACATCAGGGTTATAGGCCCAACAGAGGGATGGATCATAGCCTGAAACAGCTGAATCTGAACCATGAATTGGGCAGACTGAGAGTTATCCAAGGCAGGTGTCATAATTAGTCAGCTTTGGGCTGATTCAGAGGCAAAGAGAGAAAGCAGTATACTAATCCATACTGAGTTAATTTCAGGTGTGAGGCTACTCCTTATCTAGCTTTAAAAGAGAACTTAAAAATTTAAATTATGTGTATGTGCATGTGTGCATATGTACATATGGGTGCAGGTGTCCATAGAGGCCAGGAGATGGCAGCAGATACTTTGGAGTTGGGATTATATGAGGTTGGAAGTTGCCTTATGTGGGTGCTAGGAACCAAATTAAGGTCCTCTGCAAAAAGCAGCAAGTGCTCTTAATGGTTGACCCATCTCCCTCCACCCCTTCAGCCTCATTAAAGTCTGATCACAATGAAATCACATTTTCCACATGGATCAATGCAACATTACCTGCGGAGAGGTGTACTGAGAGATGTAAAAGGGAAAAGCTATAGAACCAAAGACCGTGCTAGGGACTCAGCACAGCTTTAGCATGTGTTGCCTAGTGTGCACAATGCCCTCAATTCAAGCCTCACAACTCTGGGTGGCCCTGGGAGAAGAACTATGGTCTCACTTTGAGAAGGTAAAAATCCTGGGCCAGTAGTGCTGAGGGTGGAAAACGGTACTTCCCAGGCAAGAAATAAAAGACCGGACATTTTCTCCTCACACATTTGCTCTTTCTTTTTCCCTTTCTTTTCTCTGTGTAGCCCTGGATGTCCTATTGCTCTGTAGACTAGGCAGGCCTTGATCTCAGAAATCCACCTGCCTCTGCCCCAAGTCTGGATTTACAAGGCATGTACCACCACACCAGGCTCACACATGTGCTCGATTCTTTCATGCTCAGACACTTTTGCATGTTACAGGTGTAATAATAAGCTGTGATTTGCCTTCATCGATGAGGATTCTCATATGGAAGAAATGGGGAGTTATTAGCAGCTGGGTAGGTAAGAATTTAAATCTGTCAGAAATGTCTTAACAAGCATGCTTGCTTTAACTAGCACCTACTTTATGATGATAAAAGGCACTAGGAACTGTTTACAAAATTTACTCAAAATCACTATTTAAAGAAAATAAAACAACAACAAAGGCCCACAAAACAAATGCCAAATGTTCTAAAATGTTCGTATTAGACTTCACCAAAGTTAAAAACATTCATTCTCCAATAATATCATCATAAAGTAAGAATGACAGGCTAGAGAGATGGCTCAGCGGTTAAGAGCACTGGCTGCTCCTCCAGCTCCCACATGGCAGCCCACAACTGTTGTAACTTCAGCTCCAGGCCATCTGACACTCTCACATAAACACAAATCCAGGCATAACCCAAATGCACATAAAGTAAAAATAAATACTTTAAAAAGTACAAACTTACAAATCACAAAATGGGAGAAAGTGGCCACAAATTACACAAATCAAAAGGAATTAGAGTCCAGAATATACAAAACAAACAAACAAAACTCCAAAACCCTTTATACTCAATGAGCAAAATGATAGCTTAATTTTTAAACAGTCAAAATATTCAAATAGGTATCTTCAAAGAAGATATACACGTGGAAGGATTGTATGAATAGATGTTCATTATTACTAGGATAATGAACTGGGAAATGCACATTTATACCATCATCTACACATATGTGCACACACACACACACACACACACTTTGGAAAATAGTTTGGGAGTTTCTCAAAAGCTTAAAAAGGATACTACTAGCCAGGCAATGGTCGTGGCTCATACCTTTAAACCCAGCACTAAGAAGGCAGAGGCAGGTGGATCACTGTGAGTTGGAGGCCAGCCTGGGCTACAGAGCAAGTTCAGGACAGGGAAGGCTGTTACACAGAGGAAACACTGTCTTGAAAAACAAGATACTACTGTATAACTTGTAACTATTGTAATTCCCGTGTAATTCCAAGACAGAATAAAATGTGTTCCTGAACAATCATAGGGACACTATTAATAATAGTGGATCCCTGATGGAACATCATTCAGAAAGACAAATGCATGCTTGGTGAATCTTGAGGCCATGTAAAGTTAAATACACAAAAAGTCCATATATGATAAGATTGCTTCCACAGGAAATGTCCAGAAGTTCTGTGACGAGGAGGTATCGGGGTTTGGGGCAGGCTATACACCATGAGAGGGCATGGACACAGAAGCCCCCCCACCATTCTATATGAGGAAGGGGAGGTGAGGTGGCATCAAAAGCTTTGCTGTGCAAGTATGAGACTGGAGTTCAAATCCTAACACTCAATTAAAAAGCTGAGCATGGCCACAAGTACCTGTAAGCTCCAGGACATGGGGGCAGCCTTATTTAATTAGTGAGCCCCAAATCTAAGTGAGAGACTTGTCTAAAGAATGAAGCGGATAGCTTCTGAAGTACATACCGGAGGCTGACCGATGGCCTCCATTTGCATGTGTGCCCTTGCACACCTGCACACACATTTACGCATATGCATACACCCTAGAGAGAGAGTTGGGATGTACCAAAAAGGATGGGACATGTAGGCATACTTGTATTAACCAGCTAAAAGAATGGCCTGGGACCAGTACAATTACTTTCCTAATGCAGGCTTTAGAAGGTCATAGGAGCAGACACACCCTAAGTCCCTGTGGTATACTTCCACGAGGTAAGAACTCACTTGAATGTCCTTCATGTGGTGCTGAGGAATCCAGACTTTCCGAGGAAGATGTAGATGAAGGCTCTGAGTAACTCTTCCCACCCAACCCCGAGCCACCATTTCGGGGCTGTTGTGCAGTGTGTGCGAACTGTGTCAAACCCCGCGTGCTCCCAACGTCTGGATGCAAATCGGAGCTCTCTGCTGTATCTGTAGATGTTTTGCTCTCACTGGGGAACCACTGTCCTGTGCTCTCTCCACCACCAATGGAGGGGACTGACCTAAACGCCGTCTCAGTCAGAGGTATGGCACTTCCATTTCCCAGTTCCCAGCTGCTGGCAAGCTGATGTCCTCCAAAGGCTGTAAGATATTGGGGGGAGGGGAGGCCATTAGTGGACCCAGAAAAGATGCTTAACAACTAAGATGGAGTCCCTCTAAGGCAAGCTTCCCTCAGCCAAGTGTTTATATGGGCCACCCTGTAAGCTTCACCATGTTCTAAATTTTTCTAAAATTATTGGATGTCTTCATTATAGAAATATTGAAAATAAAAGTTATGGACAGGAGACTTGAGAACAGCATGAGCAAACAGTAATTTATAGGCTTGAGTGTTTCTCTATCCCTTGAAAAGTAGTTCAAGGGAGCAGTCATTACATCCAGCAAGTTCAATGTGCATAAATACTGTAGGCAGAGAGTTTTCCTAAAAACCAACTGGAACATTGATAAACATTCTTCTACTTCTGATGTACAATAAAATAAACTATAAGGAGTAAGCCAAGCTATGCATTTGGGAAATATATTTATGTCTGACAACTTATTTATAAAGATGATCTATACATAAAATCACTGAAGCCACCAGCTGTGAGGAGCAGGTCAGGGTCTCACTTTAAAGATGACATTATAGAATGAAGACGGATCAAACTGAGAGAGTCCCGAGGCTGAGGTCTCCACTCTCCTGAGAAAGCTGTGTTTGCTTTACTTAAGCCCTCCACATCTTGGTGTTCTCATCTTAGGCCTGGCATTTGTTCACAACCAAAGATAAAAATACAATCTTGGGATAGAGCAGACAAGGATCTGATGTCATCAGGGACACTTTTCTTCAGACTGCAAATGGTCTCAAGGAGACTCCCTAAGAACGCCCAATTATATAAAATGCCCACAATTCAAATAAAGGTGAACTACTTACTGGGGGAATCACTTTGCCAGTGTATGGATGGAAGTCCAAGTCCATTTTCTGCAGATGGCTCAATGCCTTCTCCATCTCCTAGACTCTCAGTCAGTCTGCTGTCTGTCCTTGAGTCAACCACAGAAGGTGAAGAATGGACTGAGGCTGAAGTTATGGCAATTCTGGAATGCTCATGGAAACTCTCTCTCTCGTTTATAGGTTCCACACTGACAGTCAAAGACCGGAGCATTCTTGGGACACCATTAGCGAATGTGTTGGTGACATGTGTAATCTTTGTCTGGGTGACTGATGGGCTTTGGGGATCGGTGGAGTTGTTAACATTCTTTATACTTCCAGATGCTAAAACAGAAGAAAATGTGCTTCAAAACTACTTGAATGGCTAATGTAGGTACAAATATACTTATTATGTTTGATGTGTATCTGAATTCAGATGTGTATCTGAATACCATGGATATGATACAAAGTAGACTCTTGTAACATGATGATACAAGTAAGTGCAACTAGGAGACCCTCCTTCATTTTCTCCTCACCAGTTCTAAGTCTCTCAGAGCTGGCTAGAGACACAGTTAGTTCACTCACCATACACGAGCTAAGCTTTCTATGCAAGCTAAAAGGAAGTCAGGAGAAACCCAAAGAAATAATCTATCTTGTTTTCTATAGAGGAACTGCATTCCACAGTTGCTGTAGGAATTCTACAACACAGGCCACCGTGATAAGGCTACTGCTGCCGGTTTGCTTTAAGCACTGTAACCCTTTTGTTCAAATGCTATTTGAACCCAGTCCATACTGTGAACCAATTTTGAGCCCGTAGAGGGTGTGCAGTCCCTCAGTCAGCACTGGGGCTGGCAGAACACAGTCAAGACACAGCCTAGGACAGTAGTTCCCAATGGTCACCCCCAAAGCCTCCTTACTAGTTCCTAAATCGTGGCCACCATAAATAAAGCTTATGCTTTGAAAAGCCATCCAACTACATTCATTGACAGAACTACTAACCAACAGGAGAATGCATTACTGCTCCAGGGATTTTACTTAATTTCACCTAGAAGCTCACAGACTTCATTATTGTTACTTCATCTCACTAAGCTTTAGAGTGATGTCTTCAAACCAGTGTAATACTTGAGCAGGCACTCCAGGAGAACAAAGACTCTAGGCTGGGAACCTTTTTTTTTCCCTGATCCATGAAACAGGTGGCTGCCCTCAGATAACTGTCAGAGCCTCAAAGATTCAGATATATACCATAGGTTAGAACACATGGTCTGCTCATAGATGTCTGGCTGAGAGCTTCCTTCCATTGGGAAACTTTCCAGAGGTACTTAAGACCTGACCTCTAGAAGCTACCTTAAAGCTCCACACTGAGGATGCAGCTCAGTGGTAGAAAACTCACTTAACAAGCATGAGGCCCTGAGTTCAAATACCAGCTCCATGAAATAGTTCTTGGCAAGAACTAAGTGCAGGAAAGCCTGGGGAACAAAATGAAGGGGCAAGGAAAGAAGGTGCATTGTTTTCTTTTCCACCTGAAGCCAACAGCAGTAAAGAGCTGTGTGGGCCTATATCATGACAGCTTCCAGCTGTCAATCATGGCTCCAAAAAGGGAAAAAATCTGCTGTTATAAAACGTTCTCTGAATACCATTCTTGTGTGCAGTTGTGGCCAAAAGCACAAATAGACTTTAGACATAGTCAGAGAGAAAGAAAAGGAAAGAGAAGTTTCCTTTTATTCTCCTGCAAAACCACAGACCCCCTGACACCAGGAGCACAATCTGCTGTTCTGGTGACTGGACCTTAATGAAAACAGATGCAGGCAAAGGTGCAGGCTATCCATAGAGACAAGGGACTAGAAAGATGTGGATGCAAAGGCATCCAGCCTTGCTGCAACACAAACAAAAAACAAAAGAACAAGACTCAGTCTCAAAACTCAACCCAATTGTGGCTGGAGAGATGGCTCAGCACTTAAGAGCACTGTCTGTTCTTCCAGGAAACCCAGGTTCAATTCCCAGTATCCACATAGCAGCTCACAGCTATCTGTAACGCCAGGGCTTCTCCACACCCTCTCACAGACATACATGCAGGCAAAACATCAATGAACATTAAATAAGTCAATAAATTATTTAAAAAACCCAACTAAACAGAACAAAGCAGCTACCCTGAAGTGAGCAGCTGCAATGCCTTAGGCATTGTGTTGAGTGCCTTATACACACATCTCACTTTGTCCTCACAGTTAATACTTCTGCAAAGCAGTGCCTTGAATGAAAAAGGGAATGCAGAAGAAGAGGAACATGGTATGCACTCACTCATATAAGGATTGTAGATATAGAGCAAAGGATCACCAGCCTATTATTCACACTGCCAGAGAAGCTAGGATACAGGAAGGAACCTAAGAGATTCTTACAAGGTCCCTCACAGAAGGCGAAAGGAACAAGATCTCCTGAGCATATTGGGGGGGGGGGGAGCAGTGAGTGAAGAAGGAGTTAGGAGAAAGAGAAGGGGAGGAGAGGAGAACATGTGGGACCAGGAAAATTGAGTCGAAGGATGGATAGATGAGAGAGAGAGAGAGAGAGAGAGAGAGAGAGAGAGAGAGAAGATATACCATAATACAGGGAACTGTTATGGGTCTGAAGAGAAAACTGACTCTAGAGAAATGTCCAGAGACCTACAAGGATGACCCCCAACTAACAATCTGAGCAACAGTGGAAAGGTTACCTTATATGTCCTTCCCTGATGATGAGATTGATAACTAACTTATATACCACCATAGAGCCCTCATCAAGTAGCTGATGGAAACAGAAACAATAGCTAAACACTGAGCTGATCTCCTGGAATCCAGCTGCAGAGGGAGGAATGATTTAAAAAAGGGGGGGTCAAGGCAGACTACAGGAACCCACAGAGACAGCTGACGTGAACAAGGGGGAGCTCATGAACCCCCAGACTGATAGCTGGGAAACAAGCATTGGACCAACTCAGACCTCTGAACATGGTTCTCAGTTAGAAGGCCTAAGGGCCCTCTGACAGTGGAACCAGGATGTATCCCTGGTGCACGAAATGACTTTGGGAACACATTCCCCATGAAGGGATACTCCCTTAGCCTAGAGACAGGAGGGAGGGCCTAGTCCCTACTCCAAATGACTTCACAGATTTTGATGATCCCTCCTGGAAGGCATCACCCTCACCATGAAGTGGGGGGGGGTATGAAAGGAGGGTCAGGGAGCATGGGAGGGAGAGAGGGAGAGAGGGAGAAGGAACTGGGATCGATATGTAAAATAAGAAAAATTATATATATGAAAAAGGGAATGCTTGTCTAACTAATTCATGTGTGTGATCCCACATGGGCATCTGCTGCACAAGCTAGGAAGAAACTCACTACACTTCTAATCAGTGAGCTGGCATTTGTGATCGTTCTTGGGTGGCCACCCTGAAGCAGTCATTCACAAAAGGGAAACCTGAGTCTGAACCAGAAAAAAGGGAGAGAGAAGGGGACGGGGAGAGGGAAAGGGGAGGAAGGAAAACCCAGCTGGTGAGATAGCTCAGCTAGTAAAGACACTTGCCATCAAACCTGACAAGGTTTGTCCTATGTGATGGAAAGAGAAGAACAGACTCCTACACGTGGTTCTCTGGCCCCAACACACTATAGTGCATGCACTCCTCTACACAACAGATAAATATAAATAAATAAATCTAATAAAAAATTAAATAAAATGTCAACAATGGAGTACCACCCACCGGGACAAGGCCTGAGTAAAGTTCCTAGTCTTTGTAACAGGCCATGTGTCACTCTCCAGTCACAGGACAAGACCTCAGAGCCTCAGGTACCATCCATCCATCACATTGCTTGCCCTTGACTGTTATCCAGAACTTCCCAGAAGCATTGCTGAGGCAGCTGGTGTTAGAACAAGACAGACTAAATCCACAATTTTTCAAGTTACTAATGTTCTCTCACTTCACAAAGTGAAATCACCACAAAGCAATTTACCTGGACCACATCAGCTCAGCTGCCCACAGGAAAGACTTCTGTAAGTCAAGACCCATTATTGCAGAGCTCTTACTGAGGCTCTGCAAATGTCACCTTCAAAGAACATTAGTGCAAGTCTCACAAACCGGCAATGGAAAGCATTCCTTATATAAATATCCCTCTTGGAATTACTTACTACCCCGAAACATTCATGCCTATGGATTAAACTGGATGCTTACTTCGTCCGACAACAATCGCATGCCCCACCCGGTTCCCTTTGTACCCCATTTCCAGGAAGCTCATACTAAATTTAGTGCTCAATTGTGGTCGCTCTCACACAATTCAACATACACATTTCTGCCTTCAGAAGAGCTTCCTCTCCTCCTCACCCAGGCCAAGTGTTGCTTTGCTGATGGCCCCGCCCCCACCCCATGATCAAACAGCAGTGTATGATCATCAAAGAGACTATGGGAAGTCTAGAGAGGCGGAAGCTGGAGAGGGTGAATGAAGAGCAATGCATTCTGGACTTTCTTGTAACCCCTGGCTCATCTCCCTGGGCCTGCTCCAATGCTGAAAGATAGAGTCTCTATTCAGAAACAGATTAACTCCTGGCTGCCCAGGGTGTGGAAGAGGCTGAACTGAACAGGGTGTTGTAGTTTGTGTTCTATTGCTATAATAACATAACGGCCAAAGCAATTTATTTTATCATCACTGAGGCTAGAACTGAAATAGAACCACGGAGGAGTGCTGCTTACTGGCTTGCTCCTCATGGCTGGCTTAGCCTGCTTTCTTATAGAACCCAGGACCACCAGTCCAGGGATGGCACCATCAGCAATGGGTTGGTCCCTTCTACATCAATCATTTTTTAAAAAAATGCCCTACAGATTTGCCTACAGGCCAATATGATGGAGGCATTTTCTCAGTTGAGGTTCCCTCTTCCCAGATAACACTAGTTTGTGTCAGGTTCACAGAAACCCAACCAGCACCACATGCATGTGTAGCTAGGTGGCAGTAAAGGAGGTCCAGATGACAAGATGAGTGTGTATGGGCCACCAAATGCTGCCACCTTTCAGATCATCTGATTCCTTGCCTGGATGCCCTTAGCTGGTCACCTATGTGCACACCCTGTGAGGGGTATCACTAACCTTCTTGGTCTGAGTATTGGGCTATTGATAGCTGATGGTTGCTTGGGGAGGAGGGTCAGTTTTCTTTAAGAGGGATGTATGGTCTGTTGTGGGTTGACTGTGCTCCAATGAATGGGCACACACCCATGCATTTATGGACAGCAAGCCTTGATCCATAGGGAAGAAGGGATGGATGGATGGATGGACAGATGGATGGATGGATGGATGGAAGGAAGGAAGGAAAGAGGGAGGAAGGGAGGGAGGGAAGATAGGCATGGTTATGAAATAGTGGTGATCTGAGGAGCCTGGAGAGCTGGATGGTGGTTATAGGAGGGGGCAAACATGATAGAAATATACTGTATGCATGCATGAAATTCTCAAAGAATAATTAAATGCTATATTTATTTTAAAAAATAAAAACAAAACAAAACAAAAACTCCTCTGACTTAAAAGGATTTGAAAGTGCAAATCCTGCCACTCTGTCATGCTTGCCATAGCCCAAGGCTAAAAACAACCTGAACAGCCTGCAGAGGGCCCAGATGAGCCTCCTGGGGGAATCTGGGCACACGCCCTCAGTTCTTAGCTACTGAACATTGTTCTAGAAGAGTCCTCAAGAGGATGAACTGCAACGACAAATGGGTGGCATAGAGGTCTACAATGAAGAAACACTTGTGGAGCAGAATCGCTTAGTTGAGGCTAGTGTGTACGAAACAGCATGGCAGAATGGCCAGGGCAGCTCTCCACAGCCACAGTGCCTAACCAACGCCATGCAAACACTTGAACTGTGCAGGCTATTTCATTCAAACAATGCCAGGAAAATATTACGAACCTATTTTCTCTGCCATTAAAGAAATTGCCTTTGCAAAAATAAACAAACAAAACTCAAGCTGCTAATCAAAAGGTATAACGGTGTCTGGCTGGCATTTCATTCAAGTGCCCTGGCACATGCTCTCCTGTAAGCACGCATTAGTCACACTTAATCTTTGTTGCATGTGTGTACAGAGGAGGGGAGGAAAAGAGAAGGGGGAGACAGGAGGAGGGGAACACAGGAGCCACCAGACTGGCTGACATTTTCCCTTCATATACAGTTAAAACGTGTTTTGAGCATGAACCTCAATATTAAGATAAACTACACAGATGCACTTCCACCCAAAGCACGTGGCATGGGAGGAATGGATTTTAAATCTTCCTTTGCTTCCCCTCTTAGCCTGACACATTCTTAACCAGCTAATCATTTTGGGATTATTTTGGAATTGGAGGGATGGCCTGGGGACAGGAGTACTCACATGAGGAATGGTCTGAGGGAGGTGGTCGGCTCTGGGTCCAAGAGAATTGTTGCCTGGAGTGCTCCTGGCCTGATGAACTTCTCTTCGGGGAGAGCATGGTTGACTCCCCAAGTTCCAAAGCAGGAAGGGGAGGCTTGGCTGGAGACCCAAGTGCCAGGCCACTTGCGTGTGCACAGTCCCTTCTCCTGGGTGCTCCCTCACCCTCTCCAGCAAGCCCGGAAATATTCCACTCTGTATTTGAGAAGAGCTGATTCTTCCTTCTGACCTGGAACTGCTGGGTGACTGGGAAAGGCTCTCCAAGGCTGAAAGCCAGACAACAACAATTAAAATCCCACCAGTGGACTTCCAAATGCCTCATTATCTCTATTGGGTCCAACTTCAGCCTCCATGATATACACAGATGTGAGGAGAAGGCAGGAAGAGTAATTCATTCTAGGAAAAATGAACTGCAAAAGAAATCAGCAGCCAAAGACCTTTTTACCCCACCAATGGCCCTCCTGTAAGGATTCAGGCATTATGCTGGCCTGCCCCTGTCACCTGGTAGAATGCACTCAGGCAGTGCCACGGTCAGCCCAGGGTTCCATGATTGTGTTGTCTGCATGCAGGTGCAAAGGACCCTTTAAAAGAAAGACTCCGCCCACTTACGCTCTCTTTTCCAGCTCTCTTCCCACTGTCTTTGCCACTCTCTTCCCCGTGATTGCCTTTGGGTAGACAGGACTTTACCTGTCTCCCTCTTCTCTTCTGTCCTCTCTCTGTGTCTCTTTACCTCTTTCCTCTTACCCCCTCTCCCCCTTTCTAATAAAACTTCTCACTTAAGCTCCGTCTGCCTGTCCCTCCGCCTCAGTCACCCTCGCCTGCCATGGCATCGGCAAAGTTCCCTTGGAGCTTTATCATAATACCTCCTTAGGGGAGGAACTATCAGCAACGAAGCACGCCAGTGCTAAGCCTTAGCTGGTCTAGAATTAGAGATCAATGTTGGACTATGAAGACTTATCCTGACATTCTGCAAAGGGCCCCAGAATGGCCCAGAATTCAATGTATGCAGAATTCCCAAACCAGAGAGTATCATGTGCAGGGGTATTGAGCTCTGCAACCTCATTCATAGACAGAACTGAGTGCCTCTAGTCACAAGGGTATGACACCAGGAAGTCATCTTCAATGGCTTCCGCCTCTACTGTGAGGTCCTCACCAACCTTCCTTCTGTTGATATGGATTTTTTTTTTTTTTTTTTTGGAGATAGGGTCCCACTATGTAGACTAGGTTGGCTGGCCTTGAACTCACTTTTTTAATTTTAATTTTTGAGGTGGGTTCTCATACTTAAGGATGACTTTTAACAATTTTTTTAAAGATATATTTTTAGGTGTATGTGTGTGCACGTGCACACATGCACGCCTATGGTAGCCAAAAGAACACTGAATCCCTTGGAGCCAGAGTACTGGTGGCTGTGAACCACCCAATGTGGGTGCTGTAAGTTGGGTCTGGTAGAGAAGTCATTTTAGTGGCTGAGCTTGAACTTCTGATCCTCCTGCCTCCACCTTCTGAACGCTGGTGTGGTTTATATGGTGCCAGGGACTGAATCCAGGGCTTGTGCCCATTTGGGTTGGTCCCAGCCCCTCCTGTGTTAACTCTTTGCTGACTGATTCCTCAGCACCTTCACCTGCCTCCTGGCTGTCCATCTGAATGGTCCAGCTCACTTCGGGTCCCCTTTGCTCCCATATTAGACATCTCTTAGGCTGGCTGCCAGATGGATCCTCTCTCACACTGTCTTAACACTATCACTCTGTTGTGCAAAACCCTTCAGTGAGTCTTCCCACCACACCAAGTAGAAACTGCCTGGCTTGCAAAGTATTCCATCATCGTTCCTACGCTCTCCATAGAGCTAGCTGTCCTGCCCACTGCTCTGTAACTCTCCCAGGGAGGACTCGGGCACTGATACCCCACAGGAAGCCACATGTTTCTCTCTCCCTTTTCTCTTCACTCACACTGGGCACCCCATTCCCGAGCTGTCATGCCCACTCACTCAACACAGACTTCAGCTCTCCTCACTTGGGAACCTGTTGCCTGCTCTCCACATACTGGGTTAATTAGTCTCCGAGCTTCAGTTTCCAAAACCTTAAATAGAGAACAACGTGGCCTCCGAGGGCTGCTGGAAGGCTAGAGAGAGCAGGCTTGTTGCTATGTAGGTGTGTGCCTAATTAGCACTACTTTGCTTTGTCTTCGTCCTCAGGTTGAGCTGTACTTACAGAATTGCTGCCTCTTTTTGAAGCCTTTTGCTGGAAATACTAAGTTACCAACTGTGCAGACGGGGCAGCAAGAACCAGTCAAATTCCATCGACACAAACAAAGCCTCGCCATCCTTCCCAGCCCTTGGGATGCATGACTGCATGACAGGAGCGAGGGAGCAGGGAGGTGGCATGAATTTAGACTGCCAGGGAGCACAGATATCAAAGGACACATCGGGATGCTGAGCAAATCAGCACCCTCCCCTGGTCTGACTTTACAAGCATGGCTCTGGGGGGGGGGGCGGGACTTGCCTGGTCCACCCCATGCAGAACCTCTAAATGGACACCGCTGCTGTGAATGTGGGGGTGGGGTGGGAAGGGGGCAGAAGGTTTGTTTTCTAGGATAGGGTGTATATAAATGAGCATCATGACACACACTCACACAAGGAGCTGCCGTGGGCGGCCGGGGCCATGGTGACCTCAGGCGAGCATCCAGCCTGCAGAGCAGTGATGCCCGGTCTGCTGGAAGACTTGCCCCTCCCCTCAGCACTTGACTCAGGTAGGAAGGAGGGGCTTTCTGGGGCTCCCGAAGAGCTGTGGCTCACTCTGCCAGTCTGCGCTGCCATCCCCTTTCTGGAACCTGAATCGTCCTCTTGACTCGGATAAAAGGGGGTGTTTCCTATATGGGGTTCGGTGTTGTTACTTTCTGTCCAATGGCTCCTCGCAGTGGCTGCAATGGCAAGCGAATGCACCAGTGAGGACTCAATGGTCTCTGAAAAGTACACACGAAGGAAGTTTTAGCACCCCAAATGGAACTTTGGAGGTTGTTGCCAGCTTCTTAAAAGCTCCATTGGGGGGGGGGGCGGGGGAGGTGGCTCCACAGTTAAGAACACTCGATGCTCTTGTGGAGAGTACTGGAGTCCACCCCAGCATCCACAATGAGGGGCTCACAAATCCTAGTTCTCTCACTTCAGGGACTCTGACGCCCTCTTCTGGCCTCTGAGGGCACCTGCACACACATGTATTACACATCCACACACATGTGCACACGTATTAATTGAAAATTTAAATCTTTATAACCCCCTATTTTTATTTTCCTGATTTGAGAATATTTCTCTTTGTGCTCAGGACTGGAGCCTGGGGAAGCATGGAAAATTCTCAGTGGGAAGTAAATGAAGTCATTTCTATCTTTATAAGCCAAGGCAAAAATGTCAAACCATCTGATAAGCAGAGCCCGCAGGCAGGCAGAACTATCATTTGTATCTAAATATACCAAACAAGCAAAAAGAACAAGTTATCTTTTAGATTAGTACTGCCCACAGAATTAAGTGAGATAAAGCCACAATTTGTAAAATTAACTTTGGTAGCCACTTTAAAACACATATGTGAAATATTTTATTTTATTCAACATATTGAAAATATCATTTCAATATGACCTTGATATAAGAAGTATCAAGATAGTAATCACACTTTTGTAGTAAACAAACAGTTAAGTCCAGTTAATATTTTATTGCCCCCTTCTTCATGTGTGTGGGTTTTGCCTGCACGTGTGTCTGTATGTCACTTTCGTGTCTGTACCCTTGGAGGCCAGAAGAAGCATAGGATCCCCTGGGACCGGAGTTACAGATGGTTGTGAGCTGCTATGTGGGTGCTGGGAATCAAACCCATGTCTCCTGGAAAAATGGCCAATTGCTCAGCTTTTTCAGGTGGGTAGGGCGATGATTACACAAATTGTCCTATGAGATTCTGAGAATTTTCTAATGGAGTTAGTTATTTCCTCTGCCAATTCCTTGAGAATTACTGTTCATGACCTGATTCTCTTTCCTGGAGGTGATAATTAACAGAGGCCTCCTGCAGGAGAGGGCACATGGGCTCCTTTGGGGACCCAGCCTGCCAGGCAAGGCCCATAGTAAGATACAAGTTGGCTGCGGGAGGGTGTTGCCAGAGGTAGGCAGACAGTCCCTAAGGTTATGAATGGCAGTGGCCCACAGGGTATGCTTGTCTTATTCTTGCTCTGCTACAGAGGCTTCCCCCAGAAAAGGCGAAGGGACCGAGGGCATAAAGGTGCTTTCTCGACCCTCTTGATTAATTGGACACAGTAACAAAAATTAGTCTCAAAGGAAATGAGAAAAAAGGAGTTGCAGAAAGACAGAAGGATGCCCCAAAGGCTAGGAGGACAGGAACAAAAGGAAGATAATAAATTTAGCTCCATCAGAACCTAAAAAAAAAAAAAAAGGCAGAGGCCCAGTCACTGGAAAGTGTGGCTGGCCTCAGAGAAGGTAGTCATAGCCCCTTCTTGGGAGGATAGGCGTGGAAATCCCAGACTCTAAGCAGCTGAAGGAGTTCCACTGTAGGAAAAGAGTGGCCACAGGCAGACAGAACACTGCTCACACTGAATCATGCTATCTCCCTGAAAGCAGACTAAAGAAAGATGTAAGAATGGAAAAATAGACGCTATAAATAAAACCACAAGGCTGACAATAATCCCCTGCAGTGTCCTCAATAATCCTGCCATGATCAACAGCTAAAAATGCTGATATATACATATACATATACATACATACATACATACATACATACATACATAAATTCCTAAATGTACTTCCAAGCTGGTAAATAAGGAAATCAGACCAAGAGCAGAGAAAAGTGTGTAAAGACTAACGGTGACACTTCTTCAACATCTGTAACCTTAACCTTCTGCTGGCCACAGGGCTGCAGGAGGTAGACAGTGCAAACTCACCAGGGGGCTAAAGGGAAACCACAGTGCAGCCTTGGAATCAGAAGGACTAGACCCTGGACAAAAAGCCAAATAGAGACTAACCCACAGAGGGACAGCCAGGAAACCTGGCCCTTCAAGCTTGGTTTAAGATGAAAGCTAAAAGCAATCACAATCCAAAGTCTATAAGCCCAAAGCCAACCTTCCGAGGGTGTGCAGCACGACTTCCAACCCCTACATGATCCAAACCTCAAGAGTGGTCTTGTGGAGACACTAAAAAAGACTGTTTTTAAAAAGTGATTTAAAGAGGTATGCAGCCCCCCTCCATGTACCCGTGAACAATGGGGAGCTGAGGAGCGACCCTCCCAGTGCCTTGAGGGTCCTGGCAAAACTATGCAAACACTCTCAGCACGAACATACTTTCAGATCAATTTCTGTCATTTATTAACAAAAACACTTATTAGTAAGACATAGCAGTAAGACAAGAAAACCTCAAACATACCAGAATAAGCAAGCCATTCATGAACAAACGTCAGCAAGTCAAATAAGATTTCAAATACTAGAATCATCGAAGAAGATATGTACGACTAAACATACTCCTGCAGAGACACATGGGCACACAGCTAATTAAATTTAAAAAAAAAAAAAAAGATAAGAGAATGTTAAGAATCAGGTAAAAAGACAGAAATTAATTATAGACAAAAATTGAGCAAATTAGAAAAAAAAAAGCCAAAGCTGGGCAGTGGTGGCACACACCTTTAATAGAAGTACTTGGGAGGCAAAGGCAGGCAGAGCTCTGTGAGTTCAAGGCCAGCCTGGACTATAATTCGAGTTCCAGGATAGCCAAGGTTACACAGAGAAACCCTATCTCAAAAAAAATCCAAAAATAAATTAAATGAAGAAGAACCCGAACACATATCTAACTGGAGTTTTATTTTTAAATTATTTTTCATTGGTGTGGGGGGTGGGGCGTGCATAGTATACCCTGGAGCTAGAGTTACAGGTAGCTATGAGTCGCTTATCATAGGTACTGGGGACCAAACTTAGGTCCCCTGAAAGATCAGCAATCTCTCTTAATGTATGAGCCATGTCTCCAATCCCTAATTAGAGTTCTAGAAGAAGAAAAGGAAAGGTCAAAGGTCAATATTCACAAAGATAACAGCTGAGAATTTTCCAGAACCAATGGAAAGCATAAATCTTCAAGCTAAGGAATTGTAACAAAATTCTAGAGTATCTCTCTCTCTCTCTTTCTGTCTCTCCCTCTCCCTCTCTCTCTGTGTATGTACATGTGTGTGTGTGAGTTAGTTGATATATATTGCTATCATAGTAAACCAGCAAAAATCCACAGAAGCTTTTAACTAAAACGCACCCAGAAAAAAACAAAAACAAAAAAACTCAGAACATTATCTACCAGAAGAAATAATAAAAAAAAAAAAAAAAAAAAAAAAAAAAGCCACCACAACAAAGGAAACCAACAAAAAGACAGCAGACCAGCTTTTGCAATGTGCTGAGAGAAAACAATCGGAATTGCATACGTGGCAAAATAATCAGGTGAAATGACTTTCACTCAAAAGTGAGTTAACTGATCTCCTCCTGAATGAAAGAAATAAAAAGGAGGACATGACTGCTCCTAAGAGTTGAGGCTTTATTATAGATATAAAGGAGAGGACCGGCAGAGACATCTGGGAGAGTCCATAGTGAACACAGCCTCCCTGAGCTCCATCATGTGGGGGGGAAAGCAAGACAGGAGCTGCTCACCAGGAGGCCAAGAGGGGTGGCCTCAGCCAAGAGACTGACCAAGAGGTAAAAGGCCCCCCAAAACGGGTGACCAAAATGACTGGATTATAGAGGGAAGGGCAGCTGGGCTGAAGAGTTCAGGTAGAGGCGGGGTGTGCGCCCGCCATAGCCTATAAGGGATAGGAACTGAGGGATGGTGGGAGAACCTGGCGGCCAGCCAGCTTCAGCTTTCATCTGCAATCTACTAACAGGCATCTCAGCTTTTGTCTCAGGTTCGAGACCTAACACCTCCACTAAAAGAAATTATAGGGTTTGATTTCAAACAAGAAAGCAATCCTAGACACCAGATTCAAGGAGAACCAACATACAAGGTAAAGGTGGGTGTACATCTTAAACTGAATTTTTAAAAAATGTCTTTTTTTTTTTTTTTTTAATTAATGGGATTGCTAAGGTAGAACAAATCCCAGCTAACAAGAGCATGCTGGGCATGATCAGTCATTGGTGCAGAAGGGTAACTCCACTGACCGTACCTAAAGCTAACCCTAAGCAGTTAGACTGTGTTGTGTCCAGCCTGGTGGACATAAAATTTACATAGAGAGAAATTAGTGGGCATCATTCAAAACCAAAATAATACAGATAGATACGGACAAAAATTATAAACGGGATCAACTAGAAGGGGTAAAAGAGATCAGAAGTTCTGCTCCAGCTTTGTGAAATCCATTTAATCATTAAACTATACGTAGGCTTAATAAAAATAAAAGCATGTGAGTGGTTTGTGACTCCGTGGCCAAAGGTCTCATGAGATTACTTGATTTGGGGATGCTCAGTCCCCCGGATGCCCAGTCTCTGTCGGAGCCACCTGTGGACATAACAAGTGGCCCAGGCAAAGAGATGAGGCCAGTGAACATCTCTCCAAGGCATCCAGAGACAAGACACACCCTGGGTGAGCATTGCTGCACAGTGGCCTGAGACCTGCTGGCCGTGTCTGCTCTCCACCTTTAATAGGTGTCCTGCCTAGATTTGTAGGAAGTCAGTTAGAGTCTCTTTGTGTCTTGGGTTCTAGCTTTTTCCCACTTTAGGGTCAGAGGAAGCCTCCAGGAAGCTTGGCCAAAGCTGTCCCATTCGCCTTGCTGGCTCAGATTTCTTGTGTCAGAGACAATCATCCAACCCCCCTTCAGGCCCATGACTTCTGAGTCACACCAAGCACCAAGGCTGGCATGTCTGGACTCGGCCATCCTTGAACAAAGATTCTATCCCTTCTGTGCTCAGCCACCTGTGTCGGGCCAGAATTTCCCCCGGCCCATGAATGGAGTTAAAATTAACAAGAGAGTTATACTGCTTTGCTTGGATATTTTCCCTTCAAGTTGACAACTCCCACTTCTGTAGCATCTTAATGTTCTAAAACATCTGTTTAGGAACCAGCATTCACGAGGGACACTGGCACAGCCTGGAATCGGATTTCCTAATTAGCAACTGCTTCAGCATTGACTCTTCCTATTCACATCCCCACCCCCACCTCCCATCCCCCATCCCAGTGAATGAACGTGTGTGTGTGTGCGCGCGCGTGTGTTTGTGTGTGTGTGTGCGTGCACACACACGTTCAGCTGGTGTTGTTCCTGAGCAATGATAGAGCTGTGTCACTTCCTCCTGGAGGTCTCACCCCTACCCTCACCATCCAGCCTCACAGAAAGCCAAAATGTCAAGCATAGTCTGGTACCAGCTTGTGTTTGGGGACCAGAGCTGAAGAATGAGTCCTTTATTTCCCCATCTCTCCAATTCCAATTTCACTAGCTTCAGTCCAACACTGTTGTGTGTTAGATATTTTCACTTTCATCGCCTCATATAAGGATGGGGACAGCCTGGCAGGTAGTTGTTATCATCCTTGTTGGCACATGGGGCAAGCAGGAAGCAAAAAGATGAAGTGATTGGTCCGTTAGCTGCAGATATGATCTGAACCTAAGCTCTCATGTCCCACCAGCTTATTCCATAAGGCTTCAGGTCACAGGCTGGTAGAGCTAAAAGAAAAAGCAAAAACAAAACAAAAACAAAATCCCCCTAGCCTTCAAACCAGGCTCAACTCAGCCGACCTTGCTTCTCCCTAAGAGGAGTGAAATGCTGCCTGGTGCATGGGCTTTGAAACCAGACTCCGACAGCTGACATTATTCTCTGGAATACTGAGCAAGAGGATGTCCAAATCAGCTTCCAGCAGAGATGATGTCTATGCTGCTAGAATGGCAATAAAGAGAGTGGAGTGGCCACGGAGACCGAGCTTCAGGGGAACAAGAAAAGTCTGCTTTCCTAAGACATGAAGTTGGGGTGCTGTTGGGGACTTCCAACAGCAACATCTGGTTAATGTCTAGGACTGTTGGCGAGGAAGAAGGACGTATGATAGGATATGAGGGTGTAATTGAGGACCAGGGTCTGATGGATTTCAATCTGCCGGGAGGAGCAGAGCCAGTGACAGGGACACGGACACAAGAGAAAGACAGGATGAAATTAAAAACAGGCCGATGAAGAGGAAGGTGGTGTATGCTAAAGGGACGCCAGCGGCCACTGGCACTGGTCCCACAGAAAGGCCATTCAGTTACCTACTGGTAAAGGTCACATGGCCAGGGCTGAGGCCCAAGAGCGTCTGCAGCAATACCACCCTCATCCCTAGCCACAGAACTCCCCATCCTGGAGTCTGGAGCTTTCCCCAGATCCTGAACTCGAAAAGCCCCCTTTGAGCTGTGGGTTTGACACTTTGCCCCTAATTAGTATAGATTCCAGCAATGGGGTCTCATGCTTATGAGTTCTTTGTAATTTTAATGGTTTTCCTAAAATTCTATTGCTCACATAGGGAAGAGAGAAAAGTGTGTGTGTGTGGGGGGGCTTTCTTTCTCCCTTCCTTTGGTTCCTTTAGTGTGTGGACTGCCACAGACTGAAGAGGAGAACACAGCTCACAGACACTTCCCACAAGAATAAAGTTATGATTCTATCCTGAGAGAGCCAATTATGAATCCCACACATTTCCCTACCCACAACGCACTTTTTACAGAAGAATCTAAGGGCCCTAAATTATCCTTTTAGATTCCAGCAGTCTGAGTAGGCAGGCATAAGGGCAATTCTTCCCTCTTTGATGGAAGAGGAAACCGAGGTACAGTATGGAAGTCACCAGCCAGATTAACTCAGAAAAAGGTGGCGGAGCAGAGACCAAACCAGCTCTTTCGCCTGATACCTTTCTCAGTGAATCGCAAGAGAAATCCAGCTAGCTCCTCCTGAACTAATTCACAGCCTGTGGCCAATCACTTGCTACACCAAGGCTTTGCACAACTCCTGCTGGCCAATGGTGGCTGGGTTGTCATCGACTCCTCCCATTCCTCTCCAAAGGTGACCAGGTCCTTTAGGGATCATAATAACTAATTAAGTCTTAGCCTTGGATGACAGGACAGAGGCTCAGGAGAGAGACTTACAGCTACAAACCTACTATCTAGACAGTGAGTTCAAATAATGTACCCATGAGGATGGCTACTATTTAAAATAAGGAAGGGAGGGAGAGAGAGAAGGAGTGTGGAAGGAAGGAAGGAAGGGAGGCAGACAGACAAGGGCCTGTGAGGATGTATGAAGCCTAGAATTCAGAACTGGTTCAGGCACCATGGGAACAGTGTGGCAGTCCCCCGAAAACGTAAATGTAGAGGTCCCATATGATCCAGCAACCCCTCATCTGGGTATGTAGCTCACAGGACTGACAGCAGAGCCTGGAGCGAAACCTTTCACACACTTTCATGGCATCAGCATTCCCGGCAGACGGATGGTGAAAGCAACCAGTGGATGGCTGGTTAACAAGATGTGGGGTATGCAGGCAATGGGAGAGTATACCGCTACCAATAGGAAGCGGCCCTGGAAATGTGAGTCAAGCCAGACACAACAAAAGGACAAAGGGCATGAGCCCACTCTTGAAGTCCTTGGAATAAAGTGGACCAGAGGTTACTGGGGACTTGAGGTCAGGGAGTTATTACTTAAGAGTTTTTATTTGGGATAAAAAAGTTTCTGGCAATGACTGTGATCGTTGCTATAACATTGTGATCATTGAATGGCACTTAGAAACAGTAAAAATGGCAACCTTTATGTTAGGTATTTTTAGCCACATTAAAAACCAGAACATATATTTTTACTGAGCACTAGCCATAGGCAAGACAATGAGGGCTGCAAGGGTGACTCAAATAGAGATGTTGCCTCAGGGGCTGAGCTGTGTCAATAAACCAGCTGGTCCCTCTGGGGTGTGAGGAGCTGCCCAGAGCAGCCGAGCCCGTGCCCCAGGAGTCTGAGAGGCAAAACTGGGGCTGGAAAGTCTTCCTTCCACCCAGAGCTGCTGGGCTCTCCCCCAGAATGGGGGTCACAGCCTTCACCCTCCCAGGAACCCTCCAAATAAGGGGTATTTCAGACCGGATGGCCAGGGGTGGGATATTCCAGGGGCAGGCAGGAACCTGGGGTGTATGGCAGGGGAAGGTAGCTCAATCTCCCCAGAAAGATGGTCCCTGCCCTGCTCAGCCACTCCAGGCTGTGTTTTGAACTGCTGTTGCGGATGTAATGATTTTGGGTGGAGGACGTTTAGGAGCCAAATGAGTTTGTGTGAACAAAAGACTGGGCCGGCAATGCGGACAGTCCAGGGCTCTAGGGGACTTTCGCTTCCTTCCTTGTTCTTATCCTAAAAGGAGGAGCCCTTAGAAAAACCATACAAAGCCTTTGGATGTAAGGTCTGAGGATGACATTAAAAAAAAAAAAAAAAAAAAAAAAAAAAACGAGTCCCTTGGGCCAGGCTCTAGTGACTGAAGTGTCAAGTTGACAAGGCACACCTCCCTCTGCCCAGGAGAGACAGCTTTTGTCAGCTGTTCACTGAAGCTTCCTTTCCTGTCAGGAAGAGGCAGCAGGTCTGAGCTCAGCTAGGCAACAACAAGGGCTAGCCCAGAGTCCTAAGGCTGGGGTCAGCCTCCCAGAAACATAGTGGGCCATAAGCACCACTATGGAGGGATGCAGCCCACCCAGGCAGAAGGAAAAACTAGCAAACCTTGATGCTACCTCAGGCTTTCTGTTTTAAAAGTAACTCAATGAGCTTTTTAAATATTTATTTATTTATTTCCTTGGTGGGGGGGAGTCTCAGGGTCAAGGGGCAGAAGATTCCCACTCAGTTGAATAAATATACACGATGCTTTCTGCAATGGGAGTCTACCTTGGTTTTTTGTTTTTTTTTTTTTTTTTTTTTGTTTTGTTTTTTTGGTGGGGGGAGTGGGTGTACCTAACTTTGCAGCCTGTTTTTTCTTGGCCTCTCTCATCCTTTGAAAAACAAATAAGAAGGTTGCAGAGGAGGCTCCTCAGCTGAGGGGGACCTCTGGAAGGAAGCTGACACTGGCAGGCCATGCCATGCCTGGCCCAGAGCGGAGGAGGGCACAGGGCAGGCACAGGCCTCCAGCTCCTGCAGCTCCTGAATGCTCAGTGCTCGCTCACACCCAGAGAGGAAGCTGTGGCAGAGCTCCACCAAAGGAGACCTGCCAGGTTAGTGAAACAATAAAGAGGCAAGGAAAAACATCCTGGTTCCGAGGAGGAAGGGGGAGAGCAGGCTGAGAAGGGGCAGGAAGAGACCGCCTGGGCCTGAGGGTGTGAGCAGGACCTGGGACTTGAGCTTCAAACATTTACACAGCCCTGTGGGGAACTGTTATAAGTTCTGCAGCTAATTTATTCCTAGACTTCTGTAAAATGGACCTGGCCTCAAGGGAATCATAGAAATATAATTTGTTTACTCCTGTTGGAAAGTGAATGTGGCAGATTCTGGAGGGCACAGGGCTGAGGCAGGAGGAGGGGAGCAGGGTCAGCGGATCTCCCTGGGTGGGTATCACTGTGGGGCTCCTGTGAGTTACAAGAGTTACAAGAGAGAAAAAGGGTTGCCAAGAAGCTTTTTCTTTTTAGACAAGGTTTTTCTACGAAGCCCTGTCTGTTCCTGGAACTCACTATGTAGACCAGGCTGGCCTTGAACTCACAGCGATCCTTCTGCTTTTACCTACCTGCCTAGTGCTGGGATTAAATGCATATGCCATGATGCATTGCTTACTAAGAAGTTTCTTTAAAAGGTGTTCATTCCTTTCTAAAAGCAACAGTCTTCCCCTAAGTGGGCTCCAAGGACAGCTTACCAAGGACAGGGATCCAGACAGGTTTTATAGCACAAAGGAGGATGCTACCTCTTGCTGCCCTACGTAGCCCACGGCTGAGAGGAGCCTTGGGGCTCTGCTGGGACTTGGAAGGAAGGGAGAATGCCAGCAAAGAGGGAGGAAGAGTTGGCAGTAAGTACTGGCAGATGAGAAGAGTCAAGAGCAGAAATAAGGGAGGTGTAGTGTGGACGGGAGAGGAAGGGCCATCAAGCGCGAAAGGAGAGCAGAGAAGGGTTACCATGCTGCATCTGTAACTGCTACACATGACCATCTGACCGACAGCACAAGGAACTGGACTGAGCTGCTGAGAGGAGCAAAGAACCTCCAGGAATCATCCACTCAGAAGAGGCAGGTGAGGCCAAGCTGGCTTCCTGCCATACCTCTGTCCTATAGGACTGTAGGCCTGTAGAATCTTCCCCTCCCCACCCAGCATGTCCTATTTCCTTTCCTCCAGTCGTCTAGCAAAACCTAGTTGTTTCTTAGAACCAGTGTAGAAACTAACCAGCTCTCCCTGTCCTCGGACCCCTCAAGAGACAACACCAGCCATGTTCAGAAAGGAAACTCTCCCCTTAGGACTCCAGGTTTGCCTTCTGCAGCATGCAACTTTTTTTTTTTTTTTTTTTTTTTGGTCTACTTGATCAATTCTTACTGTCTGGCCACATTCCTGTGTCTCTTCTGAGAGGCTAGCTCACAGGAGGTACTGTACAAGCAACCCCTGGGCTGAGCTGGAAACCTAAGACTGAGGGAGCTGTGAAGAGTGTTTCTCTTAGAGGGAGAGAAGGGATGGGAAGACTGGTCACATTAGCCCAGCCAGAGACAAGTCAAAGGACAAAGAGACAGAGGGTTGAAAAAAGCCACTGATGATAACTATAAATGCCATGCTTTTCTACTCTTCCTCTCCAAAATGCTCTCCATCCTACCTTCAAGAAGACTAGCAGGCCAACGTAGAGCATTAGTAATAAACATAGCATGTACATGTTTATAAAGCACATCCATGTGGCTTTATATCATGCCTACAACCATGAAATCAACAAGACTGGTCCTATTCTCTCTGGGTTACAGATTGGGGACAGGTCCAGTACAATTGCTATGCCCGAGGTCTTACTGCACTGTATTATGACTAAAATCACTTACTATGTTTACGGGTCCCTTCACAGTCACAATTGTTAAGAAGCAAGGGAGGCATCAATAGCCCCATTTTTTTTTTAACAAAATCCCCCAACTCTAGGAAGCATCCCCCTGCCACATAGCTACAAGTAGAAGAAACTAAGACCAAAAGTTCTCTGGCCCACATCAGAGCTGAGCCATCATTGGCATCAACATCCCTTTGCCATAACTCTACCAGACAGCAGTCTTCCATAACCACAAAGCCAGACTATACTATAAATAATTCCCACCAAACCACAGACCTCACCTATGAAAGTGTGCACTCTTCAAAGAGGTCCCACTGGGACAATGCTCCTCCAATCCCGATGTTCTTACTCAAACTGCTTTCTCAAGTCTGCTGATGTTTAATGCATGCACATGCCCACACAGACGTGCACATACACACATAATTAAACCAAGCCTTCTTAAAAAGGACCCCCAGAGGTTTCGACCTGAGGAGAATGCTCACTGCACAGACGTGCAAAGCTGCCCTTATCACTTTGAAGTCGCGCCTTCCATTACTTTCGTCCTCTCACAGGCGCTTAGCATGGGGTCATGGAGTCTAAATGATCACAGGCAAGGGTGGCCACATTGAGCTCTTCTGACTTTCAGTCTGGCTCTTTTTGCTCCATTTAAAGCTAAGGATGGATAAGGACAGCAGGGCTCCAGCAGGGAGGAAGGCCAGGTAGCAGAGGTCTCTAGAATGCAGCCATGAGCTCCTTGCTTTTAGAACTGCTACCCTGTCCAATAAAGCACCCTGAAGACAGGTGTGTCCATGGCAGGGTGTTAACACAGTGACTGTGCTGTTTTTACTTATTTATTTATTTATTTAATCAGCCTGGCATAAACCTAAACATATCTTAGAGAAAGAAATTGCAAAACAACAACAAAAAAGCCAAACAAATAAACAAACAAACAAAAACAAAAAAAACCCGGCCTCTATCAGACTAGTTGGCTATGGGCAAGTCTGGTGGGTGTGGCAGTCTAGCTTACTGTGGGCAGTGCCACCCATGCGCTGGTGATCCTAGGTTCTATAGGAAAGCAGGCTGAGCAAGCCCAGGGGAGCAAGCCAGTGAGCAGCATCCCGCCACAGCCTCTGCTTCAGTTCCTGCCTCCAGGTTCTGCCCTGACTTCCCTCAGTGATGGACCATTGACTGTAAAATGAAATAGACCTGTCTCCCTAGTTTGGTTTAGACCCCCAGTGACAGAAACCCAACAGATACCCAGCGGGCAAATGGAAGTGACAGGGCTTGAACCCCAACTGGGGTCTGTGTCAGTCAAGACAGCAGGGCCACACACTGGCAAGGCATGATTTCCACAAAAGTCTTGCCCCATGGCAACAATAAATGTCATGGTGGTCCCAGAGGCTGTAAGAATGAAACCCACTGCCCATTGGAAGCTACTCTGTCACCTCCCAGGGAGAGAAAACGGTGGCTTTCAACACTGGTTAAGGGACAATGACCAGTCACCCTTGCTCAAGGGTCACCCCTCCAGGTGACAACCCAGCATTTCTCTCCTTTGTGCTTACTCCTTCCTGAAACCTGGATGCCTCCAAGAATGGAGGTGGCCAGATGCCTGGGAGAGCCTAGTCTCTATCCATCTTCCTTCTTGGCCTTTACCTCCTAACTTACCAGAAACACAGAGAAGAAACATGCAAGCTCACCACAGCCACCCCACCACCTCCCGAAAGCCAACCCTTTCCTCATTTCTGAGCCATAACAGAGCCTCTCTCACACTCTGCTCCCCCCAACAGCTCCAGGAGGGAGAAACACAGGGCCATGTATGCTTTCCCCAAAACCCTACATGATAAAGGGTAACAACGCTATGAAGTTCAAGTACCCCAGAGGTAAAATGTAAAGCAGAGAGGACGCATCTGTTTTTAGGAGCCTCTGTAGACTTAGCAGATGGTCTTTCAGCTCCCAAGGGATCTGGTAGCCACAGCCCCACATCATGTGATACGGCCCCTGCTATGGTTCCTCTAGGGCCTTCTTCCAGTTTTCCTTCCCCTTCGGTGTCCAGTCCCCACAGCCAGCCAGTGTTCCTTCCTTCCTATCCCAAGGCAGGTGAGCTTGTTCCTGCATGACACTTGTAATGGCTATCCCCTCTGCATGGAGAGCTCTTTCTGTTATAGGCAGGGGGTCCTTATGTCAAGCCTCTAAGACAGGAGTAAATTCAGCACACATGCATGCATACACACATGTGCACACATACATGCGTGCATACACACACACACACACACACACACACACACACACACACACAAACACCTGGCTGTGGTTGTGCTCATCTGTAATCCCAGTACTTGGGAGGTTAAGGAATCGGGATCTCAATCAAGTTCAAGGCCAGTCTGGGCTACACAGTGGAAACCTGCCTCAAAAACAAAGCAAAACAAAACACTGTCTGCTTTGAGTAGCAAGCAGGATTGGAGTAAGCGTCTGTCTACAAAGGTGGTAGTGTCGGCCCCACAGAGCTTAGAGGTTTTAAGGGTGACCTGAATCACATCTTAAGATTACGGTGGCTTTTCTGAGCATTGATTAGCAGGAAAGAATGGATGAGGTGAACAGAAAAGAGCAAGGAAGATGCAGAGAGCAGACTCCTTGATTTTGGAAGCAAAACCAAGCTGAATTGCTCTCCCCCAAGGGATGTAGAGGTGAAGGATGGAGAGAGGTGGGAGGCGGCATCCAGACTTCTGGGTTAAGTAGGTGCACCCTGCTCTGTGGCCCTGACATGGAAAGAACTTGGGGTGGACGAAAGGTTTGGAGGGAAGAGTCAGGGATGCGGGATCCCCGATTTTCTTTCTCCATGTCACTGACCAATTCTGCTGCACACAGGCTCCTTCCCCCTCTTCTGCACCCAGGCCCCACTACAAACACAGTGGCATTCCTCGGCCTCGGCCTCCCCAGTCTCCCTGTTCTCATTAACCTGGATAGCTGACTATCACAGGAAGACCGAAGGCTGCCGGGTTCGTGGGTAAACTGGGGACTGTATTCAGGTCTTCTGATCCACAGCTAGCCTTCAAAGCAGCCCACCTCCCACTGCGCCTCCACGCCCTAGCTGGCGCCTAGGCCACTGTCTCTTCTTTCTTCCAGACTGGACACTCTCCACCCAGGCAGGACTAGTTTCCTTTTCCCATGCAGGGCTGAACTTGACCCTGGCCTCTCTAGGTCAGGCCCCAACTATCAAAGAACTGCAGAGTTCATCCACTGGGACCTGCTGAGGGTCCTTACAGTGAAGAGCTACAGAAGTGACACCTCCTTAAGAGCAGATGACTCTTCCTTCTCCACAGCCTTCCCTCCCCTCTCCTCCCCCACAGGTCCCTTCCCTTCCCTTTCCTTCCATAACCCCTCTCACCCATCCCCCTCCCCCCTCCCCTCCCCCTGCCCGTCCCTCCCTAATCCATAGCCTCTCTTCCCTCCCCCTCCCAGCATCTCCTTGGCTGGCAGCCTCTTGTAGTCCTCTAAAAGGCCTTTGTAGCTCTCACCCTCCAATCCCCACAGCCTCTACTTCAGCTCATGCCCCGTTTTCAGTCTTTTCCTCCAAACTCACGGTTTTAATACTTGTCAGTCTTCCACAAGTTCCAAAATACCTTCTGGGCTGGGGTGAGGCAGACCTGCCAGAGTTCATCCACAAGCCCCACCCCCCCATGCACCAGGCACAAATGAGTATGAACACACAAAGACAACGCTCTCTCCTCCAGTGCCACACGGGGCATTATGTGGACAGGACAAGACAAATAACAGGAGTCTAAGGCCCTCTGTAAAGGGCCATCATCCCCTTTGCAGGCTATGCTCAATGACTAATTATTCTCAATCCCAATTTACACTCCCAAGTCTCCTCCTCTGGCCTTCTTGGTTGTTAACCACATCTATACGGAAAGTCTTGAGCTAACAGAACCAGCCCAGACAGCTGTCAATACATGAAGAGATTAAAGAAAACGTGCATAAGTTAACTTTTATTCAGCCACAATGAATGAATGAAATTATGCCAGGGAAATGCATGGACCTGGACATCATACAGAGTGAAGTAAGCCAGACTCAGAAAGACAAAGGCTGCATGTTTTCTCTCATGTGTACGTACCTATGTACATACATACAAAGACATACACAAACACACACACACAGAGACACACATACAGAGACACACAGACACAGACACAGACACACAGAAACACACACAGACACACAGACACACACACACACACAGACACACACACAGAGACACACACAGAGACACACACACAAACACACATACAGAGACACACACAGAGACACACACACAGAGACAGATACACAGAGACACACACACACAGAGACACATACACTCAGAGACACACACACAGACACATACACACAAAGAACAGACACACACAGGGGGTGGGGGACATGAAAATAGAATAAGGACTAGCTAAAGGTAGAAAGGGGACCAGTGGCAGGGGAACAAGGAGGTAGCATGAGCAATGTATAATAACATACATGTATGAAAATGTCACAGTGGAACCCATCATTTTATACACTAAAACTGAGGCCGACAGCATAAACAAGAGACCAGTCTTGAGCTTTTTCAACATGTGGGTTTCTGCTGATGCCAAAGGCCTCCCCACATCTATTTGTCTGCATCCCCATCAGCCTCCCAAAGCCCAATCCACTCCCCTCCTTCCTCACTCTCCAGTCCCTACACTATCCACTTCCCCACCACAGCTGGCTCTCTCCAGGTCATTCCTTCAGTCGGTACCACTTTGGGTCTTTCTTAGGTTATGGTCATTACTGTGTCATTGTACCACATTTTACGTCTTTAACAAGTGTGCTCCAGCAAGATAACCCCTGGGGTCGGGTGTTAAAGTGCCTATGACCTCCTCGACAGCTGACACAGCTCTTCACACATGCTAAGGCTTCAGTAAATAGTTTGTGATTTATTAACCAACCCAATAAGACATGGATTGCTTTTTCTCGCCTTTTCACAAGATTGGTGACCATGATTAGAATGAGGTGGTAATCAAGATGCTGACGACCTTCAGAGAATTTAAAAAAAAAAACAATAATTGTAAAATTAGTTATTTTTTGGTGTGTGTGTGTGTGTGTGTGTGTGTGTGTGTGTGTGTTTTCTCATAAGTACAGGTGACTGTGGAGGCCAGAGGCATCAGGTCCTCTGGAACGGGGGTTACAGACAGCTGTGAACTGCCCAGTGAGGTTCTGGGAACTGAACCCAGGTCTTCTAAAGAGCAGTATGCCCTCTGAATCACTGAGCCATTCTCCAGCCCTGACAGGGTAGATTTTAAGATTATTTTAGGATTGGGAAAAGGGGACAGGACAGGAATCCCTTTGTTTACATCTATGGGAAAATGAAAAGTGAGTGGCCAGAGGGAGCAGAGACATTAAAATGAAAGTGATTTGACAACTGCTGAATGCTTTTCCATTTAACAGAACAGGTACTGATAGCAACTGACAAACGCCACATTAGTCACTGTCCCGTCCATGCTCCGGGCCAAGAGCCCACAGAAAGTCAGCAGTTCATTTCAGTTTGGTTGGTAATGAATGTAGCTACTTCAGGAGCCTGTAACCTCTGGGTTGGCATATACATGTGTGTGTCACACGTCATAATAATATAACATATTCTACACATGTGTAGACGTAAGTCCTTTTATGGGCAACACCCCACCCCAACCCTCCTCATCCCACTCCTAAAAAATAACTTTTATTCTCAAGACAGGGTCCCTGGGAGCTGTGCTAGAACTTAATATGTACAGCAGGCTGGCCTCGAACTCAGAGATCTACCTGCCTCTGCCTCCCTAATGCTGGGATTAAAGGCATGCACCACTAACTCTTGGCTCTAAAACTAATCTTAAAAATTACCTTCTTGGAGCTAGGGAGATGGTTTCAGAGGTTCAGTGTATATAATGTTCTTTTAGAGGACCGGAGCTCTGTTCTCAGAACCTACAACCTACACCAGGCAGTTTACAACTACCTATAACTCTAGTTCCAGAACTGATACATTTGGTCTGCATAGACACCTGCTCTCATGTGCAAACATACACACCTGTACAGAACTCTCTCTCTCTCTCTCTCTCCCCCTCTCTCTCACACACATACAAATAATGAAAACAAATAATTTTTAGATTATCTTTTTAAAAATAATCTCTCCTGTCACCATTCTGATGGCCGCTCCATATTCCCCAATCTTAGGCAAAGGCAAGAGCAAGAACGGTATGCTGGAACAGCTCTAAAGATCTATAACAAGGTTGCCCCATCCAACAGGTAACAAATACACCTTGTAACATGGTGGGAATTTGGTTGAAATCAGCTCAAATCCAGCCTCCTTCCTTTCCCTTGCAACCTAACCTTGCTAGGCTTCATTTCCCATAAAGGGAAAATAAATGGGAAGCAATACCCCTGGCAGGACTGTTTGGAGGGTAAAATGGGATAAGAAATGCACAGACCCCACCTAGGTGCTCCAAGCATAAGAGTTAGTTAGTCTCTTTCCCTGTTGGCTCCTTAGGATTCTTCAAAGAAAGGCATTGATTACAGCTCAAACATCCTGCTCATACAGAGAAGATGCCAGGCAGAGGGAAGATGCTGAGGGAGACAGTACATAGCTAAGGACACAGCAACTGTCAACGGTTGTTCCGACTCTGAGTAAGAATACTCTCAGACTGCTGGTCAGTGCCAATGGAAAGCAGAGAGAGACCACTGGGAAGGCAGGGTCCCATCCTTGTTCTTGGGCTTAGTAGGCAGTAACTGCTCTGCTGGCATGCCCACACGAGTCCACACAAGCTGGTGTGCAGAAAACACAAGGTCAGCATCTGCAAGCAGCAGGAGAGAGGTTAAAAGGCCAAAAAAGGATGTGGCTTTTCGGCACCTCTGTGAACATATGACAACCTCTGTCAAAGAAGCAGGCTTTTTGATGCCTGGAACCACCTCTTACTCAGCATCTGCCAGGAGGGTCACATTCCTGGGGGAAAGACACTCTCCTGTCCCTGAGAGCGCCTCTTCCCCAGGCAGCCTTCATACTACCTTGCAACAGTGCCCGTGGCAGCCAAGCTAAATGGTGAAGCTGGGCCAGAAGGTTTAGAGAGATTTGGGAACAGCCATTTAACAGCTCACAAGGGGCTGGGCTCATAGCCCTTCCTTCAGGGAGCCACATTTTTCTAGGATTAGTATTCCTTGGACTGGTTACTTAAGTCCTTAGCATCTTCCCCCTTTGGTGGGAAAGCCCTTCCCTTCTGCAGCGGTTGTCATGATGAGTCCAGGCTCCGTTCCCACCTTCCTGCCTCCTCCACCATCAGCAGATCTCACAAGAGCATGGCCTGTGGACTGCAAAGTCAGACACAGGACTAGGCTCAGAGCTGTGGCGCTCGGGCATAGGTCACAGGAACAGAGACAGAAAGGAAACATCTAGCTCTCAGCCCCCTTTCACTGATGGCTGAAGCAACAAACACAGCAGAACAGGGTGACAGGTGGGCACGAAAGGCAAACAATAGCTATCCAAACGGGGGGGGGGGGCTGCTCTCCTTGGAGGACAGAGTCACATAGTCAAACAGCCCACAAATGGAATGCAAACACAGCCACCCAGCCGTGAGAACCTTGAACTCTGTGGGAAGAGAAGAGCTAGAGTGACCCACTAGGAAGTAAAAAAAAAAAAAAAAAAAAAAAAAAAAAAAAAATCTCTAGTCCCTGCTGCTCACAGGGAAATAATTATATTTGGAAGCCCAGACCACGATGGCCAGGCACTGGTCACCAGCACCCCAGAAGCAGCTCAGGGCAGTTTCCCCCACTATGAGATTAAGTGCATTATTTGTGTGACTCAAGGCCAAAAGGAACCCCCACCTCCCCACAAACCGAGTGGACACGGAGCATGGATGACATCTGTCCCAGTACCAGGGAGGCTGGATGTCTGTGGAGGACTCCAGAATTTCTGCAGATGTGAGATCTTGCTTAGTCTTCTTACAGAGTGGCGTGTGGTGCCCATTCGGAAAAATCTTCAGACGTTGCTGTAAAAAGCTGGCTCACCGAATCAGTAATGGATTGCCACTGTGTTGTTTTTGTTTGCTTGTTGTTTCCTTTTTCTCCAAAGTGACATTGTTTGAGGCATTAGTAGAAACCAGACCGAAGCCATGCCTGGATCCTCAGCCACACTGATAACTTTTAGCAGTTTTCAACGGGTCATGGATTTCACCTCTTCTAATCTTACTCTTCAAACATCCCTGACCCAGGTTGGGCTTAGGACAACAGAGGGTGGGCATCACATGGACAATGGTCTACTGGGGCACCAGGAGATCAGGAGACCTCCTCAGGAAAATCTGGATTATTCCAGTTCCTCTCTAGGTTCCTCCTCTCCCTGAAGCCTCTATCTTGCTCATCCCCGAAACAAACAGAGAAGGCTGCAAAGCCAAGGCCATGGCAACAAGGGAAGCATGAAAGCATGGCTCTTTAAAGCCTCAGTTCTTACCTTATTTCCCCCCATTCAGTTGCCACTAGAGCCCCTTTGCTATACTCACCTGCACGTGAGCCAGGGAGATTCCTGCCTTAGGAAGGAGAGTCCTGTGTCAGCCTCCTCAAGCTGGACCTCCCAAGACAGCACCCTCACCAGATGGAGCCCTCAGCCTGAGCACTAGCTACTGACACCGGCCTTGGGTTCATGAGTGGCCCTCTGAGTTATCAGTTCTCTACATACCACTGTATCTAGAACATTCTACAAAATGCCCTACAGGATCTGCCAGTTACTTTTCTACACTGAGAAAGCCAGCAAATGTCTTCTAAGCTCTTAATTCTTTTCTCTGGAAGTCAATTAAACAGGGGGCTGCACAGCACACGTCTGAATGGCCCTTCAGAGCTGCTCCCCGTCTTTGGCTCACAGTGCCTCAGTTTCCCTGTCTTGAGCCAGTGACCCAGAAGTTCACAAGGACTAGGCAGTCTGAGAAGGCAAGAGTACCACTGAACTTGCACTTGAGATTTTATGAGGGTAGAAAACTCTTACTCAATTCTAGGAAATATCTCTATGTTCCAAGGATGACCAAGTTGGAGGAAAGTTTGTGAAACATGTAAAATAGACAAGGGTACTGAAAAGTGGACAAAATCTTGCCAATCCCAGCCCTGTAGCAACAACAGAGCCCAGCGTGTGTCCTGCACCTCCCGTGGGAAGTTGAAACGCTAACAGTACCTAGACACTGTTCCCAGCACTTTCTATTATTTTCACTTTCATTTTGTCACATCATCACCAGAAGGCTAGGAGGAACTGGGTCCTTCCATTTCACAGATGGGTAAACTGAGATCCAAAGACAGGACACTGCCGAGGTTATAAGGGCATTACTTTAGAATCCCACCCAGGCCATGACATTTTCTTTCACCAGAAAAAAGGAACTAGAAACAAAGAGAGCAGGGACAGGAGCTGGGCTCCCATTCTGTGACAAGACAAGCAGTGCCTGCCTGCAGAGCAGCTGGCTGGGGAGGGAAGGGCTGGGGACAGTCCCTAGTGTCTTATAGGAGTTCAATCTCTCAGCCCCCCACCCCCACTCCAAGTACCCCCCCCCCCCCGCTCTTAAGGTTGACTAGGTTTTGTTTTAAAGTGCACCCTTTGTCCTTTACCATATCTTAAGTGCTAGAAGCCTTTCAAACTCCGAAATCCGTTATTTACTTATACTGGAAAGTCAGGCTCTGGACCTGGAGAGACCAGTTCTCCATCTATCCAGGGAGAAAAGGGTGGAACCGAAGGACAGTAGCCAGAAGTTGCCACCCCGCGAGGTGCGAGAGGAACTTTGGGGGTCTTTTTGTTTTGTTTGTAAAAGGGACATGGCTGTGGGCTATCCCATGAGAGAGTTTTCTTCCAAAGCTCGTGACAAATGCATGAGTACACCTTAGTCCAGTGGCCAGGGACAGCATCTCTCCCTCCCGGACACTCTCACAGTTCCACCCGCAGGGGTCCACGGAGCCACACTCCGGTGGGTTATCCCCGGAGCGCCCACGCCCCCTGCCCCACGCTAGTGGCTCTCACTCACCCGCTCTCACGCCTCTGGGGACCCGACCAGAACGTCCCCGCCGGGTGGTGACGCCGGGCCCGGGGGCCGTGTGTCCGAGGCCAGGCGGCGAAGGCGGCCCCGCGGCCGGGAGGAGAGCGCGGTTGGCCGGGAAGAGAAGGGGGCCCCGCGCCCTGGGGGTGGCGGGCGGTGGCAGCAGCAGCAGTAGCAGCAGCAGCAGCAGCGGCGGCGGCGGTGGTGGCCACCGCGGGGCGCGCGGCGAGGCCATGGTGGCGGCGGCCGCCCGCGCTCACATGCCGGGCGGAGGGCGGTGGCGAGAGGAGCGGGGTACGAGCGCTCTCCCAGCCGCAAAAGTTGTGTGAGCCGCGGGAGGGCAGAGGCGGCCCCGGCGCCACCACACACGCCAATCAACCCGGGCGGGTCGCGGGGCGGGCGGCTCCTCCTCGGTTGACATCACCCGCCCGCGCGGGGGCCACGGGGCGGGGAGAGGGCAGGAAGAAGGCGGGGGCGGCCTGGGTCCCCCGGGTGAGCGCATGGAACCCCCGGGTGAGCTCATGGAGCCCCTGCACAACTTTTGTTATGGGCCCACGCCCTGGAGCATCGCTTTGGATTTTAGAGGAATGGAATCGGGTAGGAGGTGGGGCCACTTTCGCAGCTCCTTGGCCACACAGTAGGTCTGTGAAAAGTAGGTCCTGGCAATGTAATTGATACCAGGTGAGTATACAGCATGCGTTCAGAGAACAGAGAAGTGGAGCTTTGGCCCTGCTGGGCACCATGCGCCCACCAGCATTGCCCTTAAAGATCTGAAGAGGCCCTACCCACTTCTGCCTTTTTGGGTCCCCAGTGCTAGTGATAAGCTTGTGTCAGCCACATTAGGTGCTGAGGAGGGAACCCTCATCTTCTTTAGGGTTCATAAGCCTGATTCCCTTCCCATGTTGTTACTGTCTTTGGCTTACACCAGAGTTCTGTGGAGATGTCGCTGCTGGGACACTCAAACAGGCCACAGGGAAAAGAAAACTGTGAACTGAAGCTGGGGGAAGGGCAAACACATAGCTAGGAAAAAGACAGCAATTTGCAACTTAAAAATGTTACACAGCTTAGACTGAAGTTAAAATGAAACCTTTAGGGAAGATGTTCCAGGACTGGGTGTCAATAAATTTGCTTGGTAAGTAGAGTTCTGTGTGTGTATTTGCCCCCAGAAGACAAATGATACAATGTCCAAAATTTGGGACCCAATTTTTGCCAAAGGGCAGCTTAAAATGGGGGGAACAACTTGCTTAAGTCTGTAGAAGAACCCACCAATTAAAGGGTTTCTCACTGAATGACCATGTTTGGAGTTGTCAATAATTCAATGTCTCAACCAAAATGAAAACCACAGCTCCCTTAGGATGCTCTGGGGTCCTTTGTCTGTTTACCAAATGCACAGGAAAATGGGCATGTCTCTTTCCCCATTTCCCTGCCTCCATGACCCACCTCCAGGGAACCTAGCAGATCATAATGTCCAGAGCGGCTGCAGATGGGCCTAGACCCATTTCTGGTGACTCAGTACAAGTGAGTCATTTGGCAGAAAACAAAGGATGCTCCATATAAACGAGCTTGCCTTATACACATGAGCCACAAAAGAAACCTAAGTTTCATGAAGTGTTCAGACCTCTCAATCAATCAGTCAGTCAGTCAGTCAGTCAGTCAGTTCAAGCATGGACCGAACTCAACATCTCTGGGCACAGCTCTTGTTAAAAGGCAGCAGCCCAGGCCCAGCTAGACAAGCTCCAACAGGCCAGTACACTGTCCTCAGGGGCTCCGGTCACTGCAGCTCCCTCCCTTCAACAGAAAGGAAGACTAGGCAAAGACCAAGTCACCCTTTCAGGCAGGCAGGCAGGTTTAAGGGGTTTAAGGGGTTAAAAGACTGTCCAGGCTTCTCGAGTGCATTCAGACAACTAACTCACTTGGGAATCTTCCCTTTCCTGCCAAAGACCCAGGGCATTGTACCTGCCACCTGCCTCTCCCCTAAGCATCAGGTTTATCTCTCAAATCTCTCTACCATCTAAGTCAATGAACATTCAGAGTAACTGCCAGCTTAGCCAGTGGATAAAGGGGAGACATGGGAGAAACCTGCAAAGGTTGACCACCATGTAGATGGGTCCTAGAACTTTTTCATCTCCACCCTGAGGACAGAAACTTGCAAACAGTAGTCAGCCTGGTCTTAGAAACTGCTTCTTTTCCTGATTTTTACCACTGTTCAGCTAACCTGTGCCATACTTCATCTATAAAACAGATTGTCCTAGATGATTGCTAAGAAGTGTCCTGTCCCCCATGCTTTAAGGTACAGGGGCAAAGCTGTTGAAACAGGTGCCTGAGGCCTGAGAAGTGGGGGCACAGTCGAGCCACCAAACCGGACCATTCTGTGGGTGCAGCTGAAAGAAAGGTGTATTGTACATGTGAAAGAAAGAATAACCAGAGGTATTCGGGGAGTCCAAAGCAGCCATGGCTGCCTCTCGGGGATGCAGGGGTGAAGGAAGAGAACACTGGCCTTGGGAGCAGAGGGGGGAAGTGGGAAAGAAGATCAGGGAGAGAAGCAAGAGTGGGAAAAGCTCGCCAAGGACAGGAAGCTGCAGGGTGGGAGGAGAGCATGGTGGAGGGGGAGGTGAGCAGGGCCAGAAGGCTAGTGTGGGGGGCGGGCTTTGATATTCATAACAGGGACCTGTTGCTAGGGACTAGAGAAGCCTGGAGGTTAGTGTTGACTCAGGTATATAACCAAAGCTCTACACCAAGGGAATTGGCCCTTCCTGGCAGGCAGGTATCTGAAGAATGCCACCAGCAATCCTTCTAGTCGCTGCCTTTTGTGACAACAAGAGTCCCCATCATCTCAGATGACTTAGAAGAGTGTCTCTCTGGAGCCAGGAGTATAAGAAGATGGCTTCACAGATGTAGTTCAGTGTTGGGAGTCTGTTTATTGATCCAGAATGAAACATCTCAGGCCAAATCCGAGGGAACTATGGGCTAGGGCTGCGGAAGGAGGTATGAGGGCACACCATGTGGCTGCCAGGGAAGACAGCAGGAATCCGGTGCCTCTATCTCTGGACACTACATGGAGTCAAAGAGTTTACAGAAGCATTCACGCCTTGGTTTGCAGTAACAAATAGGACTCCCTCACTCGGTAGTGTAACCCCATGATGTTTCATTCATGTTCACCTAAAAGCCTTTCACACTGATGTGAGGTCTACCAGGTGGCTCTTTCTCGAAGTCTTTTAGGGATGTGCAATCGCCATTCTACAATCCATGGCTTCCAACTCTGCTTTGGGATTCAGTGTTCCCATGAGCCAGAGGTGAAAAGAACATTGAGGTAAGCAGGAGAAACTCTGAGGAGCCAGGCCTGGGAGGGGGCATGCCCCACTTCCTCTTACTCCACTAGGGAGAACACGACAATGGGCTTCACCCAGCTGGGAAGGAAGCTGGGGAATCTAGCCTAGACACAGAGGCAAAGAGGAGAGGAGGGGTCTGGGTAGATTGCTAACAGTGTCTACCACATGGAAGCGGGTACATGGAAGGGAAGGCAGCAGAAAAGTTTCCTTCTGTGTACAAAAAGGGGAGTGAATCAGGTATCTCAGCAGCTTAGCTACTTGAACATTCTATAGTTGCGAAAGATGCTCCAAAATGGATAAGCAGGACAGGCTCCAGAGCAGCATGCCCTCTGTCCATTGGTCAGACCTTAGGTTTTCTCCAAGTTCTCTGTCCCTAAGCTGTTCCCATCCCCTCAGCCAAGTCAAGTGATTGCTATTGACTTCCGTGTCCCCAGTTGTTCATCGAGAAGCAACCTATTACCTTTCAATGCTTCCCTAGGGCTGGTCTAAGGATATGATGGGGTCTTCTGAACACCACCATGCTCTCCACACAACGCTCTTACCTGCAGGGCCTCTCAAGTGTGCCCACTCTGCTCCTGAGCATAGTGTCAGTATGGGTCAGCATTGCCGTGGCTGGGACCCAGTGGTGACTGCATGACAGACCATTCCCAGGATGCCAAGATTCTGGTGACTTGGGGTTCCAAAGGTTGGCAAGCTGGTCAACAGACACCCAAACTGAGCTTAGCCTGGAGTAGGCGCTAACCTTAGGCAACACTGGAAGGCTGGCCAGTTTCTCATGCTAAGCCATCCTGGGTCTTGTTTATTTGTCCTCCCATCTGTTTGTCTCTCCTCCCACTCAATTTATGAGCTGCTTTCTTGGAACTTCTGCACTTTACTCATCTTTTACCAATAGAACTCAACACAATGTCTTCTTTCATTTAGTCATTCAGTAAGTATTTCTGCTGGGACTACCCTGTGCCTGGCTCTGTGCTGGGGGTGGGACAGGTCTCTGGATGCAGAACTTAAGGGTTTGAAGGAGACAGCCATCAAAAGAACATCACTATAAACCTGGGTCTATGGGAGGGCCCCGAAGGAGACCACTTGGGGAGATCATGCCATCTCCCTGTAAAATGAGGTTGAGCTATGACCTAGCAGATCTAGGTTGTTAGACAGATCCAAAGAGAGTTGGAAGAATATGTATGAGCCTGAAGGTAGGAAGACTTGGAATAAGGTAAGTGTAAAAGAAAAAAGCAAACCAGGAGCTGGAGAAATGGCTCAGAAATTAAGAGCACTGACTGCTCTTCCAGAGGACCTGGGTTCAGTTCCCATCATCCACCTGGCAGTTCAAACTGTCTGTAACTCCAGTTCCAGAAGATCTGACGCCCTCTTCTGGCCTCACAGGCACTTCATGGCTGTGATGCACAGACATAAATGCAGGTGAGATACACAATTACCTAAAATAAGAATTTAAAAAAAGTGAAAAGAGTGAGAGAAGAAATCCAGGATGGCTGGAGCCCAGCAAATGAAGAGGAGCAGGGATGTGACCCGGCCCAAACCCAGGGATGTCCAGCAGCACATAAAAGAACCTGCTTTAAGAGATTAGGAAGTCACTACCAGATTCTAGCTCAGAGCCAGTGGATGGAGAAGGGTAAGGGTGACATGATGTACAATTGGGCATCACCATTCAGTGATGGGAGGGATGATCCAGAAATGAGAGCTGGTATGTAGACTTCGGAATTCAAGTGAGGAAATGACAGTTCTCAGACAAGAGTGGCAGCAGAGAGTCCCAAGGTTGCTATGCATTTGAGAGGTCATAGGAAGTAAAACTCCACAAGCAATGTTGACCAAGGCGTCCTGAGTCTCTGGCTTGTATGGTTGGACAGGTGTTGGTACCATTCACAAGGAAGAGAGGGCAATGGATAAGTAGTAGGTCTTAGATGTTGAGACCACTGATTGGGTTTTGAGCATTTGGTCTTAGATGTCCATGTGGCAGTATCAGGTATGCCTCTGAGCCTGCGGACTTGGAACTGAGAGAAGTCCAAGTCCAAGGTCTCAATCTAAGTAGAGATAAGCTCACCTAGGGAAAAGACAACTGTAGTCAAAGAGCCCCAAACATGAGCTCTAGACGGCCCCCTATGACATGCCCCAGAGAGAAGGCCCTGCCAGAAATGAGACTGGAAAGGACCCGTGGAGAGGGTGTAGGAGAGCAGGGGTAGAGGGGTGTGGTTTTGTTGAGTGGGTGGTGGTAGTGTCATCAGAGTCAAGGGAAGGAGGGTGTGGTCAACAGTGTATGACCCCAAAGAAGGTCAAGTAAGAATCCATGGCTTTGGCAATATTTGTGACCAGGGATCATAACAAGAATAGTGACTGAAACAGAAGCCACATGGTAGGCATGCAGAAGAGTGAGAGGTGACACCCAGCTGGCTGAGAGAATGTCTCAAGAGGGTTGGATTCAGTGGACAGAGCAAGTTAGACCTGCAACTCCAGGGGTGAGGACTGAGGGAGCTGTGCTGTTTTTGGTGCACAATTTGGGCAGGGAAGGAATCTACTTGGAAGGGAGAAGGATAACGGTGCAGGAGAAGAGGTGGTGATGGCAAGGCAGAGTGTGCAGGAGAAGATGTAGGAAGGGATGCCGACTGCAGCTGATGCAACAACTGGAAGGGAGGATGGAGCAGGAGAGCAGCATCCAGCCAAGGGTCTGAATCTCCAAGTAAGGCAGGAGATGAGGCTATCCGTGAGATGAAAGAACTCAAGTGTTTCTGGAGGGGTGTGAGCCTGTGTAGACACACAGCTGGTTTCCTACCAAGGTACCACCAATGTGGGGGCTCTTAGGACAGCAATCTGTCCTCTAACACAATTCTAACTGACAGGCATAAGGCAGGAGCCATTCTCTCCTCTTCCTAGCAATCCTTGGTTTGCAGTCTGTGCCTCTGGCATGACATGGGCAACTTCCCTCTCTATGCAATATGGCCTTCTTTTGAGGACCTGGGCAGTGGGTCTTTTTTAACTTGATTACATCAACAAAAACTATTTTCAAGTAAGATCACATTCACATATTCTAGGAGTTAGAACACAAGGGATACTATTCTGTCCAATCTAAAAATAGTTGTTGTAATGACATGACTTAGACTTGTCAGGGATCAGACTGGAGTGGTGGGGTCATGGAAGAGTGTCCTGCTACTCAGTGGTTACCCAATTTGTTCCCCAGCTGGTCAGCAGCTGTTCTTGAGGCAGCTCAATGCTACCCACCACAAAGAGCCTTCCTTCCCTCCCACTAGGGACAAAGACTTCTGGCCTCTCTTGTCTACCCCTCCCTTCCCATCCCAGGCTGAGTCTCTGCATGCCTTTTGACACCTTCCTCTGTCCAAAGATCTACTGTTCAAAAGGCCCACTGCAGGCCAGCTGCAGAGCTGACCCAACCTCCAAGGAACTGAATGAGAAGAGGCAGAACCCCAGCCTCTCATGGAACACATGCTGCTTCTATGCTGTTTTGCTCAGAGTTCCAGGAAATAGAGGGCCTTGGGGATTCTGACCGAAGAACTGAAGGAATAAACCCCCTTCTGTATTTTTAATCCCAAGGAGAAGCCTTATTGTCCCCTTTCTGGAATGTCAGGAATGGTCTGCTTTTGTCCAGACAGAGTTAAGCTATGGCTAGAGAGACTTTCCCTGCTGTTTCTTGCAGATCAGTGCTAGGCTTAGAGCTTTCGCCCTTCAGAGCCAAGGTGAGAATGTAAACACCCAGTCCCTCTGGAAACTGGCTGGGACCTTCTCCAGGGAGGAAGGGTTGCTCATGGTTTGGCCATGGTCCCAAGCCTTATGTACAGCAATGCTGAGTACCAACTTGCAGAGCTTGGGGGTGGATCCTCAAGTGACCTTCCGTTTCTCCTCTACCCATTGGAGAAGGCCATTCCACTCCAAACAACATTCCTCCGATAAAATCAGTTACACACTGTAAACGTCAAGGAGCCTGGAACATTTTCCTCTGGTGCAATAGGATTCTGATAAACCTCTATTTTGCAAAACCTTGCAGCATGAAACATCCTCCCTGGAACAGCAGGGAAATTCCTGGGATGCCTGGACACTGGGCAAAGTGGCCAGGGCCCCAGGGAAGGAGCAGAAAGTCCAGAGTCCCATTGTGGGCAGAGAGATTAGAGTGTTCAGCCATCAACAATAGTCGTGTGCTTCTCAAGAGAGAGATCAGGCACCAGTCTCCAAAGCTGCAAAAAAAAAAAAAAAAAAAAAAAAAAAAGAAAGAAAGAAAGAAAGAAAGAAAGAAAGAAAGAAAGAAAGAAAAAGATAAACTGCATTTACAACACTTTCTCTGCTCGCTTGGTCCAGGTTCACATTAGTGCTACACATTCACCTTCCAGCAGCCCATGTCTGCCACTCCCCTGGCCTCTCTTCTCCATCCCACTTAACATAAGTCTGGAAGTTTCCATCCTCCCCAAATCCTGCTGGACCCTAGCCAAGTCTTGCTAACTGCTCATAGGTGTCTTGTCTGCAGGTCAGTTTCTGGGTGTTTCAGCTTCTCTTTTTGTTCAAGTGCCGCTGGACCATCCTCTTTGTTACCTCCTCCTCAGCCTCTTTTCCTCTGTTTATGTCTTCTTTCCAACCAAGTCCCCAATATATCACCCCTTCCCTTTCTAGTTCTGCTTAACTGCTGGTTGACACAGAACCAAATGCATCTCTCCTGGATCTGAGGAACATGCTTCCACAGGCTCTGCTGTGTGGCCTGATGACAGAGAGTCATTCATGAAGGCTCCAAGGATAAGCCACATGTACAGGAGTGTTCTGGGGAAGAACTGCAAGGAAGCTCCTTAAGCATGAAGGTAAACAATTAAAACCAGCTTCAAGAAGTCTCTGAAACTGACCAGATTCACTAGGCCTCTCCCCAACAGAGTAAGCAATAAAGATTACATGAGAGTCCCCCTGGGATAAGCCAAACTGAAAAGAACACTCAGCCCAGGCCATCTGCCTGGAAGAAGCAGAAACCAGCTGAGCTTCCCGGAAGAGGTTTAGATCAACTGAGTCACTTGGAAAGGACACTGTCCCACCTGTGGAGCTGCCTGCAGGCTGTGCAGTGCGCTCCAGGTTCCCAGCTTTGTGAGCTGTCACCCATGCTATGGATGAGCTTTGGTGTTGCAGCTGTCTTTGAGTCGTTTCTGCTCCTGTAAGTGACCCCTCACCCATATTCATGTAAGTAACCTCAATAAACTCCTTGGTTCACCAAATTGGACTTTGGTGCTATCTGTACTGTGGTGGGATCCCTGTCTGGGGTGAGTAGATGTGTGTGTAGTCTCTCCCCAGGAAAATTTTATAATACAACACCACCACATACACATAACAAGAAAAAAATACTTAAAATTATACATTGTGGTAATTTTCAACAAGGCAAAAGAAAACCAATTTATACACAAATAAATGACAGCATGTAAACTAAAGTTACAAAGTCAATCACATAACTCGATTTACCGAAATCCTTCTGTTTAAATGAAAGGCATTCCTTCAAAATCAGTACCTTGGGATGCTGTGTAGTCATTCCAGCAACATTGTCAAGCCTCAAAATGTGCTGAATCTGCTTCATTTTTTCCCCCATACTCAAAGACAATTTAGCTTGGTGAACCCATTTATGCCCGGATTAGTCTCCATGTATTTGTTTGGGAGGTAGGTAGTGGGCTCCCCCCAAACGCCAATTATAGGCCTTCCATGCCTCAGCTGAGAACTGGCAACTATTTCTGCTGATCAGTTTTCCTGAAGGAGCCCAAGTGTGTTTTAAGATGAGGGTGTGCTGGCAGCCTTAGTGAGACGTCTTTGATTCCCCCTGCCTCTGGAGGAGTGAGGACAGCATGGAGAAACTCCAGGACAGGCCACCACTACACCAAGCCTCTCCTCTCAGGCACCTGTGAACTCCAAGGAGACAAGGCTAGAAGAGGCTAAGGCAGGCCAGGAGATGGTGCTTGCTTTGGAATCCACCCTGGTTTAGAAGAATGAGAAAGAAAAATTCTCAAGGCTCTAGGCAGATCAGAGAGAAGGCCGAGAGAGGTATGTAGAAGACAGGGAAGGGACCAGAAGAACTTGACAGGCCAGAGACAGAGTAAGGGCAGAGCTTTGTGGTTCTCTCTGCTCTGACTTGGACATGCCCCAGATCTGCTGTTGGCTGGAGAAGGTGTCCTGCTAGGTCTGTGGCTCACAAAATGCCACATGGTCTCCTGAAGCAGCAGGGCTCCTCTTGGCTCTGAAATTCCAGGCTAGTTAGTGCCAAGAAGCATTGCCGTTTGTGTGAGGTTTTTATTCTTCCTGTGCTGCCCACGGTAACTGATATGATTAGTGGGGGTGGCTCTTAACGCTACTACCCACTCCCCCATCTTTGTCTCCTCAAAAAAAAATTTTTTTTTTAAAATAAAGGTCTCATTTTATTTATTACTCGGAACTCCATGGACTAGTTGGTAGGAATTCCATTCCCATTTCACAGAGATAAGTGACAAAAAGCATGTCCAAGGTTACAAAGCTAGTAATTGTACTAGAGCCAGGGCAACATCAAGTTTGCATTAGTAAACTCACCTAGAAGAAAGAGGTAGACCAGTAAGTCCATCTAAAAGAAAGAGGTAGACTAGTTGGTAGACTGAAGTGAGTCTGTTGTTTCTAACTGGCATCTCATTTATTCCTATGCACCTTGTTCCTTGGTTCAAAAGTCTTTTTGTATCTTCTTTTCTGTTTTAAGGTTTATATATTCTTTTTCTAAATTTTCATTTAAATTAACAACAATCTTACTTTACATACCAATCCCAGTTTCCTGTTTCTCCTCCCATTCTCCCACACATTCTATTGTTTAAAATTTAAACTTTATGTGTGTGGTGTATATGTACATGGTTGATACACATATGTGTGTGCATACTTCTATGCATGTGTGAGACTTTACCTGGCTTTTATGTGGGTGTGTGGGATTTGAACTCTGGTCCTCATGCTTGCACAGCAAGCCCTCTTACACACTAAGCCATCTTCTCAGTCTTTCTTCCCATATCTTCTAACAAACATGGTTTCAAATTCACTTCAGAATCTGGGTTCCTGCCTCCCTTGTCTCCCCAGCAACCCTGAGGTTCTCTTGCAGCAATGGTCATGGCTGCCTGCTGGGCGTCTTGGATATACATTCAGCCATTTGCTAAGTGAAGCCTTATTCTCCTCTGCAACTGAACCTGTCAGACATGGTAGGTAAAGGATATCCTCAAAGACGGCTGTACCCTCATACCAAGAACCCGTGGATATGTGACTGACACAGCAAAGGGACCTGGATGGGGAGATTGTGCTGGGTTACTAGCTGGTCCAGAATAATCACAAGAGTCCCTAAAAGCAGAAGGAGGAGGCAGGAGAGTCAGAAAAACAGCTGTGATGGAGGGTGTGCCTGCATACTACATTCTCTGGTGCCACCAGAGGCTAGGAGAGGGTCTCTGATCTCCTAGAATTGGAGTTATAGACAGTTGCAGGCCACCACATAGGTCCAGGAAATTGATCCCCAGTCTCCTGGAAAAGTAAGAAGTGTTCTTAACCACTGAACCATCTCTCCAGCCTGTGTCCTTTAAAAAATGTCTTAAAATTTTATGTGAGTATGCCTAAATGAGGTTATGTGTGTTGCATACATGCTCATGTGTGGTGTAAATCAGAGCACATCTGTGGAGGTTAGAGGACAACTTGTAGGAGTTGGTTCTCCCCTTCTACCATGTGGATTCTAGGACTAGAACTCCAGTGGTCAGGCTTGGCAGCAAGTGCCCTTCCTGGAACATCTTGTTGGCTCTTTTTGTGGTGTTTCTATTCTTATGGTTTTTTCCAACCCAAAGTCCACATTCTTTAAAAATACCTAAAGAAGATTGCACATTTGTTCTTTAAGCACAGGTAGGTATTGTTCCCAGACACCAAGAATCAGGTCTTGTTTTGCAGAAGAGAAGGTTCTAAGCTGAGTCCTCAGGCTTTTCTCAGCTCTCACCTACTCTAAGCTTTTCCAACTAACATACAAGTGTTCAATATCTCAGGAAAACGTGCAGAAGAGTTGAAAGAGACCCAGCATCTCACCCCTCCATGCTCAGTGGTGAAACTGGAGCCTGGGCCAGGAGCTGAACTTACCAGGAAGCTGGTCCCCAGTGCTGGGTGCTCATGATGAGTGCCAGGCCCAGCTCACAGAGGAACCAAGAGTCCTGTCACCTCATGCTATTCATGTCACAAAACAGAAGCACTGGTGCCAGGGAGTCAGGGACTACACATATTTTTGATAACACTAGTCACTATTAGGCAATTCATAATAATTTATTTCCTTCTCTTCTCCCCATCCATGTTGATAAAGGGTCTTGTTGTTCAGCCTAGATTGTCTTCAAACTTTTGATCCTCCAGTCTCATCTCTTGAGTCCTGGGATTCCAGGTGACTACCATGCCTGGCCAGTTATTTGTCTCAGTAACTAAAAAGCACGTCTCCCAACAGTAACAGCTTACACATGCACATCCCCACTGATCCTGCACTCTCCTACTGAGAACTTATCTGCAGGGATGCTCCACGGCTGTGTATACAAACATAATGACTCATTGCAGAAGTGTATCAAAATGCTGTTATCATGAGACTGATAAAATAAATTGTGGCACACTCAGACATTGAGACATAATGAGGAAACTGTGAAAGCACCATCACGGAAATGCTTCCAAGGCAGATCAAGGGAGAAGGCAAGACGCTGTGGAATGTGTGTATACAGAGCTGCATTTGTGGACAAGAAGGTATAAGAACCCCCTTTCCTATTTGTAAAGAGATGGTTGGGGTATGTGTGACAAGTGGTAGCTCTGTGGTGGGGATGGGCACCAGGCCGATGAGGACCAAGGAGGAGAAGGAGGCTTTTGCCTTGCATATAATTACATTTTGTGACTTGGAACCATGTGAGTGTAATACGTAAAGTGTTTATTGTGGTCCTTACAATAAGAAATCTGGTTTTGGTTCTCTACATCTGATTGTCTTAGTGTCACCTGATCACCCTGGTGGCCTGTGGGATGTTCAGATTGAGTACATGTGGAAGCCATGGACACACCGAGTGTCTGGTTAGACATGCCACTTCAGACCAGAATATGATTTCTGGCATCCAAGGCTGTGGTGGGAAGACCAGTGTTGGGATTTCACATTGGTAGAAGCAGTTTTCAAAGGTTCTGAGGTTTGGGTCCCCCATCTCCAAGGCAGCTTCTAGAAAGAAGTCCAGCAAGGCTCTAGAAGGGAGGCATCAGCTGTTCCCGACTTACGAGGGAGGAATGGTGATAGCGATCTCGGGTGGCAAAGTCTGTGTTCTCCTGGGTAAGCTGAGTCATTGCCATGTCAACCTTGGCTGGGGATGGTGCCAAGACAATCTGCTCCCGGTTGGACCTCAGGCTCCTTCAGTGAGAGACATAGGAAACGGTGAAGGGAATGGAGATGAACGTGGCAGCCAGTCTTCCCTGGATAGAGACACTGTGCAAATGCCAGCTGTCCTAACTGTAGCCTGTATTTAAAAGCTTAAAACACAACTGCTGAGAACTACAACAGTCTGTGAACGCAAAGTACCAGGAACAGTGTCAAGGAATGTGACGAGAGAACATTAACTGTTCTCACGTGGAACAGTAGAAAACTGTACTCTAACAAGAGACGCCCACACTCAAGACAGTGTAGTGAGGGTTCTGTAACTTTTCTTTGTTCCCCTGTCAAATGAGACAATGCAATGGCAAATCTACAGAATGGAGAAGAGTGGATAGAGAAACTGCTTTGATTCATTAGAAAGTTAAGTTGAGGTGTTACACAGGCTGCCTAGGAGAAAAGCTATCAATGGTATCCCTACAGCCAGTCTTGCTTACTATAATACCACCTTTCATGGCAAGATGTGCCTATGGCTGCAGTAGTGGCAGGAAGGTTGTGGGTGTAACCAACTACTTTTGGATTGGATTGGAGGCCTGATCCATAGAAAGGAATTAAGGCTTAGAACCATAAACCTGCTCAAAAGCCATGGCTTAGGAGGTTACAGGACCCAGGGAGGAACCTACTACTGTTGCTTTGCTAAAGAACATGATGTCAAACTGCCTTCTAAGTTTATTGCTTATATACAATAAACAGATTAGTGCTGCCTTCAACCTTAGCCAGAGAAGCTTCTCTCTGTAGTGGGCATCAGTTAACACAAAGGCTCATAACTGGTCAACGTGCTGAGAATAAGTGTCTATTGGGCACTAAGCCCTAAATGAGACATCTCAGCCCAAGGCTGAGAGAACATAAGGAAGAGGGGCAGAATGAAGGAGCCAGGGAAGGGAGAGGTGCTGCCAAAAGCTGTCCTTTGGACATGGCATGGCCACGGCACTCACAAACTCATTGTAGCTGGGATTACTCACACACAATTAAGTCAACCAGATCAATTCCAGCAGGCAGCATTTACAGGGCTCAGTGTTATCACATACAAAAAGGGAGAGGACATGAAATGGGAAGGGGGATTGCTGCAGGTGCCTGGGACTTGGTGCACAAGATCACGATGCATTGATTACACGTATAAAGTTATCAAATGATAAACAAACAAGAGATATTCTATAAGAAAGAAGGAGGGGAAGGAAGGAGGGAGGGAGGGAAGGAAGAAAGGAAGGAAGCTGAGTGAGTAGTTGCCAGGGCACCAAGCAAGCAGTGGATGTAACAGGCCCAGGATCTGGGTACCAAAGCAGTAAAGACAAAGAGAAGCCCAGGTTTAGTCTACTGGCGCCAGCCTCTGCAGATGCAGGTGGAGACACTCGTGAAGGTCATGCACCAGGCTGGTTCCAGAGGAAGGTATTAGAGGCTGGAGAAGATATTGCTGCCCCTAGCCCTGGCCCTCTTCAGTAGTGGCCTCAGGGTGCCTCCGTCCCCACAGGTCTCTGTTTTCTCTCCTCCATGGCCCGTCCTGGTCCAGAGCCTATCAGGTCGTTGAGTTCTCCCAGAGACACAGATTTCCTCTGAACATCTTCCCCACAACAGATTCAGCTGCTTTACTTAGAGTAACATTCAAGTGCTCAAATCAGGAATGTAAAGCAAGACAAAGAGGGATGCAAAAAGATAGAAGTCTAAGGATGGGAGTCTGTAGAACGTCAGCAGCAGTGTCAGCTGACCCCGGAAAGTGTTTGATCACATGACCCGGGCACTACAGACATTTGTTGAGAATGTACCTAAATTAGTTCTGTTAAGACTTCCTGAAAACTGAATTTGCTTCTGTAAGGCTGGAATCTGCAAACAGAAGTGGCCAAAATGCCACAGTAGACAATCATAGATGTTTTGTCAATATTTATTTATTTATTTATTTATTTATTTATTTTGAGCAGGTAAAAGCCACACAGTTTCCCAGAACTGCTTGCAGACCCTCATCAGGACAGTTGCTAGGGCTCCAGGGAGGAAAGTCTTCTAAAGGTCAGGGTTAACCTCACAGAGTAACTGTGAGATATAGGTACTACAGAGGTCAGAACATAGCAAACCCTTCCACCCAAGCATACTTAACCGTGATTTGCCCTTGGTTTTGAAGGACATTTTGGGAAAAGTCAAAACTACAAAGCAGAAAGCAAGGCTACCAATTTCTATTTTTAAGCCACTTCTTGGCCCTTCCCTCCTCTAAATCATCACAAAACACACCCAGGAGCTGTGGTGAGGCCAGCAAGTTTGATGCTGACTTGGCCAAGGCTCCTCAACCCTCTTCGCTAGTCCAGAGCCATGCACTGAGAGAGGAGCTGTGTGGATTAACTTCTTTTCCTAGGTCCTAACACCTTGGAGGTGACATCCCAGAAATTCGGAGTACACCCTGTAGGTGAACCCTGTAGCCAGTTTTTAGGATTTCAAACCAGAAATGACTAAATATATTCTTGTAAATCAGATTATACCAAATATCCCCACCCACACATTTGAAGCTCAAAATTTTGTGGGCAGCTTCTATACCAAACCTATTTCCACTTAATCTACTTTCTCTCAGGACTAGGTGATGGGAGAAAGAGATCTGTGTAGGTGTGCTGCGACCTCATGCCTCAGACAGGAAGAGGGGCAGAGGTTACCCCACATCAGCACAGCTCCAGGGAGAACATAAAACAACCAGGAAATGCAGCCGATAGAGTTGTCATTCTGTTCACACGCTCTGCTCCGGGGCCCTCACTTCTTATGCCAACTTGAACAGATTGGCAGTATTTCCAGAGAGCTATTGCAAAAAGGATGATAGGATAGGGGCTGGAGAGATGGCTCAGTGGTTAAGAAAAAGCACTGTTCCTACAGAGGACCGAGTTCTGTTCCCAGCACTCAAATTGGGCAGTGTATAACTACTTGTAACTCCAACTCCAGAGGAACCTAATAACTCTAGCCTGCTAAGGAACCTACACTCATGTGCATATATATGCTCCCCTTTCCAATACACATAATCAGAACAACAACAAAGAATGCTTTGGAATGCAGAGAGATGGTTCAATGTCCATGGAGATGAGTGGTGATGATGGCTATATGACAGTATGATTGTATTTAAAACCATGAATATGCACTTACAGATGATTAAGATGATAAATTTTACGTTATGTGTTTAACACCACACACGCACACGCGCATGCACACACACACACACACACACACACACACACACACACACACACAGCTAAGAAGGAAACACAAAGAGAGAAAAAGGATTCTACCCTTACATCTGGAATCAATGGAAACAGGTCCTAAACTTCATTAGCAATGTCTGGGCATGGAAGGTGCAGATATTGACAAACACAAATCACACATCCAGAGTTTCAAAATCAAACCACCAAAATGAAACCAAATAAGCCCTGGGCTGCAATCTGCTTGGACTTGCCTGGCCTGCATCTGATATTGAAAGGGGGGCGCAAGGCAGAAGTAGTTCCCAGAACCCTGAGGCCATAAGGATAAGGAAGTTTGGGTTTCCTGCTAGGGTGGGAAGAAGCCAGAGAGAAGGGGTAGCAGGGGACATTCCCTTCAAGATAAGTCCCCCCACTGCCCTCTGTGTGAGTGTGTGTGTGTGTGAGTGTGTGTGTGTGTGAGTGTGAGTGTGTGTGAGAGAGTGTGTGTGAGTGTGAGTGTGAGAGTGTGAGTGTGTGAGAGAGTGTGAGTGTGTGTGAGTGTGTGGATGTGTGTGTGCGTGACAGGGAGGTGTGTGTGAGAGAGGAATGTGTGAGTGTGTGAGAGAGAGTGAGAATGTGTGTGGATGTGTGTGTGTGTGAGAGAGAGAGAGAGAGAGAGAGCATGGCAGACTCACAGCAGTCCTTCACAGCCTCTCATCTGTCTATACTTGGCTTACAGAGTGTCAGTCACAAGTAGAGTGACACCAACTACCTTTGGCCTAGATGAGAAACATGAGACCCAATTTCACTTTTCCTTAGGCTTTGATCTTGAGCACAATTAAGTATTGGTGGGAATGTGATGTAAACTGAGAATCTGTTGAGATCAGCTCCAGTGACCTGTCAGCCAGACTGAGGGCATGAAGGGAAGAGGACATGAGCCTGAAGGAGGTACTGACGAGCTCAGTCCAGGAAAGAGGAGTGGAGGGCAGTGAGGATGAGTGTGAGCACTGAGTGTGAGTGTGAGTATGAGTGTGAGCACTGAGTGTGAGTGTGAGGATGAGTGTGGGTGCTGAGTATGAGGACGGTGAGGATGAGTGTGAGCACTGAGTGTGAGGACAGTGAGGATGAGTGTGGGTGCTGAGTGTGAGGACAGTGAGGATGAGTGTGAGCACTGAGTGTGAGTGTGAGGATGAGTGTGAGCACTGAGTGTGAGTGTGAGGATGAGTGTGGGTGCTGAGTGTGAGGACAATGAGAATGAGTGTGAGCACTGAGTGTGAGGACAGTGAGGATGAGTGTGGGTACTGAGTGTGAGGACAGTGAGGATGAGTGTGAGTACTGAGTGTGAGGACAGTGAGGATGAGTGTGGGTACTGAGTGTGAGTGTGAGGATGAGTGTGAGCACTGAGTGTGAGGACAGTGAGCATGAGTGTGAGCACTGAGTGTGAGGGTGAGTGTGGGTGCTGAGTGTGAGTGTGAGGATGAGTGTGGGTGCTGAGTGTGAGGACAGTGAGGATGAGTGTGCGTGCTGAGTGTGAGGACAGTGAGCATGAGTGTGAGCACTGAGTGTGAGGGTGAGTGTGGGTACTGAGTGTGAGGGTGAGTGTGGGTGCTGAGTGTGAGTGTGAGTATGAGTGTGGGTACTGAGTGTGAGGACAGTGAGGATGAGTGTGGGTGCTGAGTGTGAGGGACAGTGAGGATGAGTGTGAGCACTGAGTGTGAGGACAGTGAGGATGAGTGTGAGCACTGAGTGTGAGGACAGTGAGGATGAGTGTGAGCACTGAGTGTGAGGACAGTGAGGATGAGTGTGGGTGCTGAGTGTGAGTGTGAGGAGGGAGGATTTGGTACTGAGTGTGAGGACTCTGAGGATGAGTGTGAGCACTGAGTATGAGTGTGAGGATGAGTATGGGTGCTGAGTGTGAGTGTGAGGATGAGTGTGGGTGCTGAGTGTGAGTGTGAGGAGGAGGACTTGGTACTGAGTGTGAGGACTCTGAGGATGAGTGTGAGCACTGAGTATGAGTGTGAGGATGAGTGTGGGTGCTGAGTGTGAGTGTGAGGAGGAGGACTTGGTACTGAGTGTGAGGACTCTGAGGATGAGTGTGAGCACTGAGTATGAGTGTGAGGATGAGTATGGGTGCTGAGTGTGAGTGTGAGGATGAGTGTGAGAGGGAAGAGGACTTGGTACTGAGTGTGAGTGTGAGTGTGAGGATGAGTGTGGGTGCTGAGTGTGAGTGTGAGGAGGAGGACTTGGTACTGAGTGTGAGGACTCTGAGGATGAGTGTGAGCACTGAGTGTGAGTGTGAGGATGAGTGTGGGTGCTGAGTATGAGTGTGAGGAGGAGGACAGTAAGGTGCGAACATCGGCCTCATGGAGCTTCTCCATTGCTGAGTTCTGCACCACACACATCCAGGCCCACACACATCCAGGAACAAGACCCCCAAGGCACCTCCCAAGCCTGGGACACTCATCCATCCTTGCACCAGCCCCAGTGGGCACCGACCTGCAGGAGGGCGTCAGGAGGGACTTCATCCATCGGAAAAAGCTGAAGTTTGAGGCTGATCCTGTGAGGAAGAGGAGATGGGCATAGACGTTGAGGATTTTTCATAGACATCTTGAACCCCAGCTTCATAGGGGCTTACACACCCCTTAAAACACCCACATACACCTTTCATATGTGTGCACATATACAGAATGAGCACACTTTCCCACTCAAACCAAAGAGTCACACAGCCTGCCAGCAGCCTGCCTCATGCTCATGGACAGCTCTCAAAAATACATTTCTATGCTCCCCATCCCTTCAGAGGAGACTGGGTGGAGCCTGCTGTAAAGAAAGGGGAAGGACACTTGCTGCTTTTGCCTTAGGGATGTGTGTGCTGAATGCATCCCTCCACCAGGACCACATACTCTGAGAAAGGGAACATGACTTTTTTGTCCTCATAACCTGATAGGATCTGGCACTTAGATAGTTTCTAACAGGTATTAAGTGAACAACACAGTTCAGTGTGCAGAATTGTTTGAAGTGAGGCATTTGTTTGTTTTTTGTATTAGCCAGATAACCTTTATGTATGACACATTGATCTGAGTAAAGTTCAACCTTAAATACACATATGTAGTAAAATATATATTTATAAAACATATGTTTATTATTCACATAACACACTATATAAATTTATGTATAAAATATGTTTATATATCGTTTATAATATCAATATATTATTGCATATAATTACTATGCAATATAAATTATATATTAAATAATATAATCATTATTGTTACTTAATTATATAACATATAAATATTTATGACTAACCTACTCATATGATTATATTACATAATTATTATTCTATAACATGTTATTATATTATATGTAATACATGTTATATATTATGCATTATATATATATATATTTATTATTGACTATATATATTGAATTTTAGGTCAGTACAAGCTACTGAGAAAGACCCCATCTCAATTAAATGAATAATAACACCTTATCTGGGCTGGCTGTGATAATAAACACATCTTGTCCCAGCATTTGGGAGGTAGAGGCAGGCAGATTTCTATGAGTTTGAGGCCAACCTAGTCTACATAGAGAACTCTAGGCCAGCCTGGTACATAGTAAGGTCTTGTCTAGAACAACAACAACAAATCCCTTTGTTGATGATCTGTCTTAGTTACTTTTCTGTTGCTGTCATGTGACCAAGACAACTTACAGAAGGAAGGATTTATTTGGGTTTATGGTTCCAGGGGTGAGAGTCTGTCACCATCACTGCAGGGAAACGTGACAGCAGATGGGGCATCTGGAACAGAGGCTGAGTGCTCACATCTTAAACCACAATCAGGAAGCCAGGAAATCAAACCGGGACCAGCAGGTGACTTCCAAACCTTCTGTGGTTTTTGAATCTCAGAGCACACGCCTACTGACATATTCCCCCAGCAAGGCTATACCTCCCAAGGCTATCAGAACAGCACCACCAGGTGGGAACCCAATTCAGATGCCCAAGACTATGAGGAACATTTCCTTCAAACCACCACAACCTTGGCATGACGTTACGTATAACCCTCCCACCCAAGGCAGGGGTTCACTCTAGTCCAGGCTGGCCTTGAACTTAAAGGTCTTCCTTTCTCGGCATTCCAAGTGCTAGAATTATAGGCACACACTACCCTGCCCAGCTCAAATTATATATGACTTTGGAAAATTAATCAATCAAAAATTTAGAAAAGACATTCCTCAATTACATGAGCAGACACAGCTGAAATAGACTAGTGAGACCATGTTTAATGCATGATCAAGAAATCAGCAGTGTTTTAAGATGCTTATGTTCAAATCTTGGTATCTTGTAAGGCTTCTGTGGTAAAGCAGAGCAAACATTATAGATCTGCAATAGTATATGTTACTGCAGAGAGGAGAATCCTAATATATCCAGGTAATCAATATGTATTCTATAGAAGATACAAAATAAAAGAGTTATTAATTGCCCTTTCTTATATGTGATCATTTAAATTCTAAATTATCTAAATTATAGACACTGGCCTGAAATTTTATTTCATACTTGCCTGTGATTGGATTTCTGGGAAAATATTTAGATTTCCTATGATGAAGCAATCATTGATGTAATCATTATGTTAATTAAAATATATTCTATCTGTAAAATTAGATGATATAGGATCTTTCATAGCATTACTGTTTTTCTAAGACATTATATTTAGTACATATTTTCACTTTAAATTTCTGTAAAAATATATATAGCAAACTGCTGTAATTCTAAAGATCTTTTTTTCTGGTATGTCCAGATTGTTCTTCTCCATCTGATTTAGCTAGGACATGATAGTAATTACTTTCTGTTTTTGAGACAGGGTCTCACTGTGTGGCTCTATCTGGCATAGAACTCACTATGTAGACTAGACTGACCCTGAACTCAGAGATCTACCCGTCTCTGCCTCCTGGGTGTCCTGCACCTAGTGATATTAATTGCTTTATTTTAAATTGGAGCATCATAGAGTTTTCTGAAAAGCCCCCCCACCCCCAGTGTGTGTGCGTGTGTGCATGTGCACGCATGCTGCATGCATGCATGTGGTGCTAGGGATTAACTAAGGCCCTTGGGTATGCTATGCCAGCACTCCACCACTCAGTTACATCTGTAGCCCTCCACCTCATCTTTTAAGAAATATTTTGTTTTGTTTTTAACTGTCTATGTGTGTGGGTATGTTCATATGATTTCAGCCTAGAAGAGGACATTGAATGCCCTGGAACTGGAAATGGAGGTTGTGAACCATCCCATGTGGGTTCTGGGAGATGAATAATCTGAGTTCTCTGAAAGCACTGAAGGTGCTTTAAACTACTGGGCCATCTCTCCAGTCCTCCTTCAATGTATCTTTTAAAAATAATATTTTATTCACTATTTGAGAGCTTCAGGCAATGAATTTTATCATTTCACCTCTCTCTCTGTGTCTCTCTCTCCTCTTTTCAGATCCACATCCCTACCCATCAGACTTCCAATTTTCTTTTTTAAACCCATTGAGTCCAATTTGTGTTTCCCAGCTTCTCTTGGGAGTGGGACAACCCTGGAGTGTGGTTAACCTACTAGACTTCACACCAATACAGGACACTGACTCTCACACTGGGCATGGTGGTGCATGCCTCTAATACCAGAACTTGGGAAGCAGAGGCAGGCACATCTCTGTGAATTCAAGGCCAGTCTTGTCTAAGATGTGAGTTCCAGGTCAGCCAGGGCTACACAGTGAGACCCTGTCTCAAAGAAAAAAGAAACAAAAAATAAAATGGACTTTCCCTCTCCCAGTAGCTTTTGAATGCCAACATCTCCTCATTTAGTAGTGAGATTTTGTTTCTACCTCCCTCTCTCCATGTTTGGATTTTGTCTGGCTTGAGATTGCAACAAGTCTTGTGCATAGCCACAATCATTGTGAGTACATACGTGTGGCTGCCCTGTCATATCTGGAAAAGACTATTTCCTTGACGTTCTCTGCCACCTCTTTTACAATCTTCCTGCTCCTATTTGGAGAAGATCATGAGTCTTGGGGTGAGGAATGTGGTATGTATGGCCCTTTTAGGGGTAAGCACTCCACAGTCTCTTCATCCTTAGATGTTGATCAGTTGAATATCTGTGTTCATTGCCACCTACTGATAGGGGATGGCCTTCTGTATATATGTTTCTCTTATTGGTCGAATAAAACACTGATTGGCCAGGCAGAAAGATAGGCGGGGCTAGGAGATGAGGAGAAGGCTGGGGAGAGAGGCTCCAGGGAGAGACACCATGCTGCCCAAGGATTGTGGGTAAGCCACAGCCTCATGGCAATACATAGATTAGTAGTTATTGGTTCATAATTAAGAGGAAGATAGACAGTAAGAAGCCCTAACCATTGGCCAACAGTTTTATAACTAATATAGTGTCCATGTTTATTTGGGGATGAAGGGTGGCAGGACCTGGCGGAAAGAAAAACCAGAAACAATTTACTTCAAGAAAAAGTTTCTCTGATGAGGGCTAATAGGTACACTGAGTGTAGCAATAGTTCATTGGGAGCTGTTTTCATGGTATGTCTATTTAGCAGTATTAGGTTCTCTCTTGGGGCTTATGACCTATTTATCCACAGGTTCTTGGCCACATATGGGTTCCATCTCATGGAATGGATTTTAGATCAATCAGAAAGTGGTTGGTTACTCCCATAACACTTGTGCCATTATTGCACTAGTGACATATCCTGCCAGGTCACTCATTTATTGTGGCTCATAGTGCTCCCGGCTGGGTGGGACCGATGATTACTTTTCTCCTCCAGTAGAATGCATAGCACCTTCCAGCACCATGAAAGCTAGCCAAATTCTAGAGGGTAACCAAAAATTGTGGAAATCACCTGTAATGTTTGGTGGTTTCTACATGGAACCTCACTGGTCAAGGACTCAAAAAGAGGCAACCCATTCTGATTCTTGGGTTTCTATTTGCTAGCATGTGGTATCTTGTTAGAGTATTGTACCCCCATTGTAACTCCATTTTAAACTATTTTTATATGTTTATATGTATATTTTGTGAAGCTTCTACAGTAATAAGAATGGCTTTTTCAAAAGTGTAAGTAATCCCTCCCCATATTCCCTCTTCTACCATGCCCTCCCACTCCATTTACTCTTCCTCGTTCCATTATTCTCTCTTCCTCCATTATATTGCTGTATTCTATGTCCCTTCTATTAAAAGCATACTCCCAATGGTCCCTTACTACTTTCCTAATCTCTGGGGTATTCCAAATGAACCATACATATCTAACTATTCCAAGCTAACATCCACATATAAGAGAAAACATGCAACATTTGTAAGGTAACATGAGTCTGTGTTACCTTACTTACAATGACTATCTTCATTCATTACCTTTGCATTCCATAATTTCATCTTTAATAGCTGACTAATATTCTATTGTGTAAATGTACAATAGCCAGGAGATGGAAACAGCCTAGATGTTCATCAACTGATGAATAGGTAATGAAAATTCAATGAATTTACACAATGGACTGTTATTCAGCTGTTAATACATCTTTAAGATTGCTTTATTATTGAGGAAAAATATAAATTATGTGCTGTGGTTTGAATGTGTTCCCCAAAGTTCTTGGGTGGGAACTTTATCTTTAGTGTAAGTGTTGAAAGGCAGGATCCTGAGATGGATGGTCCAGTCATGGTGGCTCTGTTCTCTTAACTGGAGTGATGCTCTATCCTGAGAGTGGCTGAGTTATCTAGGGAGTGGGTTAGTTATCTAGGGAGTGGATTAGTTATCTAGAAAGAGTGTTATTTATCTAGGGAGCTGGTTAGTTATCTAGGGAGTAGACTCCTGATAAAAAGATCATTTCATCTCTCTTCCTCTCCTTCCTTCTCTTTTCTGCTTCTATGAAGGGGGATGTCCTTTTGTATATGTTTCTCTTATTGGTTGATGAATAAAACACTGTTGGGCCAATGGCCAATGAGGCAGTAAGATAGGTGGGACTAGGAGAGGAGACTGGGGAAAGTAGTCAAGAGAGCCTGCCACAACAGGCAAAGGAGTTGCAGGTCTGGCATTCTCCAGTAAGCCAAGACCACGTGGAAACACATAGATAAGTAGTTATAGGTTAATAGTTAAGATAGAGCTAGCCAATAAGAAGCACTAGCCAGTGGCCAATAATTAATATAGCATCCATGTGTTCATTAGGGGCTCAAGGGCAGTGGGACCCTAGCCCAGACAAAGAAAACTTGTTACACCCCTAGTTCCATATCTGCCATGGGATGTCTTTCTCTGTGTTATAATGTATCAATTAGGCCTTAACCTAAGTACCCTCTGGTCCTATGCTTCTCAGTCTCCAGAACCCTTAGCTGAATAATTTTTTGTTGTTTATAAGTTGTTCAGTTTATGGTATTCTGCCTTATTATTAGGAAGGAGACATTTTCTATTTTCTGTATTGTTTGTTTAGACAGGGCTTTATTATGTTGCCCTGGCTAGCCTATACAACTTGCTATGTAGTCCAGGCTTGCAGAGTCTTAGCCCAAACACAGAAGGTTGAGCTAGGTCCAAGGAAGGGTAAGTGCACAGCTTGCCTGTTCTCCCAGGATCCTGGAGACAATCAGACACAGCAGGGAGTCTAGTCAAGCAGGAACTTGTTTATTGCCCCATAGCAAGCATCTTTTAAAGCATAAATAAATAAATCATAGGGCAGGAAAACAGCCAACCAATGGTTTTAAAAGTTAACCTATTATGTGCCTAGGTGCCCTATGCTTTACCTAGTGAACACAAGCCATTCATGCAGTGACCTTATCTGGTTCAATCTTGGTAACCAATTACCCTTTTTTGTAAACATCTCAGGACTCACCTTCCTGACTGGCTCGTGTGCCCTTCACAGGCTGGCCTTGAATTCACAGAGATCTGCCTACCTCTGTTTCTTGAGTGCTGGGATTAAAGGTATGCAACATCATACTTGGCTATTTTCTTTTTCATATGTGTAGGTTGTCCACTGATATAATCTCTTTTATTCCTGGTTTTGGTCATTTGCATCTTTTCTTATTCTGATTGGTCTGCCCAGAAGCCTACTGATTTTACTGACCTTCTGACAAGAATGTCCTCCATACACACAAGCGTTTAAACACTGGGGACTCAGAGGGTGGCACTGTTTGGCGAAGTTTAGGAAATGTGGCCTTGCTGGAGGGGTGTGTCACTAGGGGAAGGCTTTGGGGTTTTAAAGCCTCTCTTCATTCTTGGTGTTCTTTCTGCTTTGTACTTGTTGTTCAAGATGTGAATTCTCAGCATTCAGTTCCTGGCTCCCTGCCTACTGCTTGCTGCCATGATGGACTCTTTTTTCCTTTGGAACCCTGAGCCCAAATAAACCCTTCCTTTTGTAAACTGCCTTGGTCAAATGATACTATCGCATTAACTCACAGCATAGGAAATGTACAACATTATACTACATTAGTATACTTTATTTCAATACATTATTTTATCCTTGCCTCTTTCGCCATTGTTATCATCCATTTTAGTTCTACAGGTCTTGTAAGTCTCAAATTATTTGCCAGTGTAATTCATTTATAGTTATTTATGTGCATGTCATATTTAACACGAAATTCTTCAATGGAAACTAGAAAATATAAGGGAAATAGTAGCACAATGACTTAGCCACTTACCTAGGTAAAGACTTGGACTGGACTGGCCAATGTAGAAATACACAATGACAGCAACACCCATGCTAAGTAGGGTATAGACCCACTGAATCACAAACATGATGAGAAGGGATGCAATGGCCTACAGAAATAGATAGGAAGAGTAAGTCACCTAATGGTTTTACATAGGGTAATCAAAATACAGGACTATGTAAGGCCTTAGGAGACAGTGATCTCTCTGAGCTCTGAACAATTAAAGTTTGCTTATAATAAAAGTAAGTAAATAATAGTAGTAAATAAAAATACTTATAATAAAAGTCTGAATAAAGTTTAATTACATGAAATAAATAATAAAGTTTACTTACTAGGGTAGGTGGGGTTTTTTTGTTTGTTTGTTTGTTTATTTCTTTCTTTTCTTTTTGTCACTTGTACTTTTGACAACTTGTACTAGGGCCATCTGGGAATAGGGAACCCAGTTGAGAACATGCCCCCTTCAGATTGGCCTCTAGGCATTTTTAAAAATATTGTTAATTGATGGGGAAGGACCCATTCAACTGCGGGTGGTACCATCACTGGGCAGGTGGTTCTAGAGGGTATAAGAAAGCAGGCTGAGCAAGCCATGAGGAGCAAGCCAGTAAGCATGATCTCTGCTTTAGCTCCTGCATCCCGTTTCCTGCCCTGACTTCTTGCCCTGACTTCTTTTCATGGTGGACTATAAGCTGTAAGATGAAATAAAGCTCTTCTTGCCAAGATGCCTTTGGTCAATGTTTATCACATCCATGGAAAGCCAACTAAGACAGGTGGTTAGTGTTGGCTGCTAACTTTATAGGATCTAGAATTACCCAGGAAGCAAACCTCTGGGCATATCTGTGAGAAATTTATTTAGATTATATTAGTCCCTGGATGTGACTGTGAGAGGTGGTTTTGGTTAGATTAATTGAGGTGTTAAGACCTAAGGTGACACCATCCCCTGAGCTTGAGTCCTAGACTTCATGAAAAGGAGGAAATACAGGCATTACAGGGAAGTACAAGCTGAGCACAGGCATTTATCTTTCTCTGCTCTCTGACTATGGGTGGATACAATGTGACTAGATACTTCAAGCTCCTGCTGCAAGGACTCCCTGGTAATGATGGACTGACCGTTAAACAATGAGCCAAAATAAGTCCCAACTACAACAGAAAACTGGTACCAGAAGTTGGGTTGTTGCTGTGACGAACCTGACCACATGGCTCTTAGTACTCTGGAACTGGTTTTGCAGGCAGAATGTAGAAGAACTTTGTGATGCTAAAGCCTTCTGGTACAGCACATAAAGTTTAGTGGGCCACTCTGTTTTGAATTGGGAAGACAAGAATGCCAATAGGAATGCAGACAGTGGAGACATAGCTCCTGAAATTCCCAATGGGAACAAGGACTCTGTCACAAACTGGGCTAGAAGGCATTCATGTGACATTTTGGACAATACTGTGTGGCTCCATTCTGCCCATGTCTTAAGGACTTAAGTAAGTGAAATTGAATGTAAAGATGATAGATTAATTTGTTTGGTAGAAGAATTACAAAACAGGAGAGAATCCAGGCTATGGTATGATGACTTTCTTCTGCACTTTTTTGGTCTACGGTGAAAAGGTGTAAAAAGTTGAGCATGAAGGTAGAAATTAAAGTGTGGTTTGCCAAGGATAAGAGTTTAGCAAGTTAAACTATGAGACCAAGGAGCATGCTGAAAAAGAGGCTATAACTGTTAAAGAGAAGCATTCTGCTTTGTAATGGGACAACAAGAAAGATGTCCCCCAGGCAAGACCTTACCCATGAAAGGGTCCACTTTTCAAAAAAAAAAAAAATACAAAAAACAAAAGCAAACAAACAAACCACAAATTCTTTGGAAAGGAGAGAGTCAAAATCGAATTACAGAATGTCACTGGAGGGGGTTCCCTATTCCTCAGAAGCACCTGCTTAGAGACACATTTTCCTAGGATCAGCACACAAAAACTGATTCAGCTGTGGTCCAAGGAGACTAGGCTGCATCCATAGCTAGCCACAGGACTGAGGGTGTTGTGACATCTTGAACCACAGTTTTCAGAGAGACATTGAGGTCTGCCAATATACTGCAAGATTGGAGCCCCCCATAAGGAGGCCTTGAGAGGCCATGGTGTGAAACTGTGTGGTGAAGTCTACGTTACTATACGTACTATGCGTTACTATAAAGATTCCAGGATATCTGCTGAGGAAAGCTACAGCCATAAAGGACAGCAGGCCCAAGAAAAAAGACTCCACAGGCAGAGGAGCAATCAGGGTAGGCTATCCAAACCTTTTTGATCCCATATGATTCCACAGCCCCAAGATGGTAGGTGTGAAGCTGTAGGAATTGATGTTTACTGAGTTTTGGGTTTGCTTTGTTCTGATCTTCTTTGCTATTCCCCCATTCCTCCTTTTTAGAGTGAGAATATGTATTCTGTGCCATTGCATACTGCAAGTATGCTAACTTGTTTTAATTGTGTGGGAGTTCATGTTTAAGAGACTGCCTTGCATCTTAGATGCGACTTTAACGTTGGGCTTTGAATGCTGTTGAAACTGTTAAAGGATATAGGGGCCTCAAAGTAAACTAAACACATAATGCATTATGAAACGGCCATGAGCATGAGGACAAGGGGTAAAGAGTTATGGCTTAAAAGTTAATGGTTTGGTTGTTAAACTGACAAGAGGTAGAACTGTGGTCGGTTAGTGTAAATTGTCAACTTTAAAATTGGGATCTAGAATCCTGATTTTGGGTTCTGGAATGAAAAGAGTAACTATACACTTACTCAAGCAAGTTTTGTGGGGAAAACACTCTTTGAGGATAACCCCTGAATCAAAGCCACCAGCAAGAAGGCACTCTGTCTTAGTTACTTTTCCTGTTGCTGTGTTATGCTATCCTGACAAAAGCCACTCAAGGGAGAAAGGGTCTATTTTGCCTCAGTCAGAGGCTCACAGCCATGGCCCGTCATAGTGGGAAGTCACAGCAGTGAGGATTTGAGGCAGCCCGTCACATTGCACTGACAGTGCATAGCTCACTCTCTCAGTTCAGGTCCCAGCCTAAGGAATGGTGTCACCCACACTGGGCAGCCCTATAGGCACTCCCCAAAGCCTGTCTCCAGTCCACTCCACATCTCACCAAGCTGACATTGAGATTAACTACCACACTATTTTACACTCCTCCCTACAATCAGCAAATTTGCATGAAATTAGTAACCCAGGGTGATCAGATACGATTATTTAAATGATAGATAATAGATTAAAATGAGTGGTTGATTAAATGTAAATCTTGTCATAATGGTTCATCTGAATTCTAATAAAACAAGCAATTTAATCATGTTGATGCTAATTACTACCTTTTCTTCCCTTACATCTGTCTCATACACACACACCTTCACCTAAATCTTTTCTTAAGGACACTGAGATCAAGAAGAAATTACTCACCCCAAACAGGGAGACCCATGGGTTACACATGCAAGTATAGGAAGCACTTGGTCTCCTCTGGACCTCTTGCTCCTGAAGTCGGCATTTCATAAAGAAATCTAAAAAATGAATTGGCCAAATACTTCATTACTGACTTACAACCAATCCCTCTCTAACTTTATAAGTATATATCTACAAGCTCATAAGCCCTGATTTTGCAATTTAGCCTAGAACAAGCTCCAAGCACTTGCTCATGGAGAAGGAAGGAGGAAGGACTTACGGCACAGATCTGAAAAGAATAGGCAGAATGGCCAGAGTAGAAGTGGAAGCTTCCCAAGCCCGCTGCACATTTGTCCCTCTCTGTCGTCTGGGGGCACCCAAAGCCCCTTTCTTCCCTGTCTTTCAGATGGAGGGGTCAGAAGCCAGGAGCTGGACCCTGGGGTTTGGGTTCCCATGTGGCCACTGGAACTGTTGGGCCAGGCTGGCTTTTGTCTACAATGGGATAGATTTTGCCACCGTCTAACAGCTGGGCATTTAACCTGGTCTCAGATACACATCAGAAGCTGACAAAGGAGATGGGGAGGGGGAGCCCTCCCCGGATTCCTTCCTCTGGCTGTTGAAGAGGCCGAGGGGACCAAAGATCTGAGCACAGCAAACTGGTCCCACTCCCTTCGCCACGGACTTCCGGCACATGGGAGCGTCCGGAGTTGCATGTTTGTTAGTTAGCTCTATGCCTTCTCAGTTTACATGACTCCAGACATGCCCATTTAACCGTGAACATGCGTATAGATCGATTCACTGTGTGTCCTAATCATCGTGAACCCTCTGGGCGAGGTGATTCAAACAACTGGTAATGCTGGATTAACCTTGCTGTGTGTTTGTGCCTCATTTTGACACTAAACTTCTCAGGAAATGTTTCAACCCCTTAACCTTCACTTCCCAGCATCAAGTCGTTCTTCAGCTAAAATACCCGAGTGTGCCAGCCCCTCTCCTGGTCCTTTGCTCCACGTCTTGATCCTGTCTCACTCCCAATTTTCCTGTTTCCTTGGACTGCTTCTCATGGACCCTGTCTCTTTGCTTGCCTGTCATCTACCCCTCAGGTCACAGTCCCTATCACTGCCTCACAAAAGTTCACCCCTGCCACAACAATCTAATTCCTCACAGTGTTCGCATTCCTTTGTGCCACCTCCTTTCTGTCACAGAATTTGCTATCATTGCATCTGCGGTCCTATATACTTATTTATATCTTTCTGTGCCCCCTGGAGTACATGTGTCTTGGGGGCAGGATCCAGGTCCATCTTGAGGCTAAGGCTTACAGCTGGCAATCGACACGCATTTCAGTTCAAGTCTGCTATTTTCTCTGGACCCCGTGCCTTTTAGAACTAGTCCCTCTGGACCACAGTGGTGGTGCAATCTGTAATCTCAGTGCTCAAGAATCTAAGGCAGAAAGAAGGATCACAAATTCTAGGCCAACCGGGGGCTACACAAAGGGACTGTGATTTAAAAGCAGAAACTAAACCAAAACAGACCTAGCTCCTCCAAATTATGTCAGATTAAATAGATTATATCACACCTTGTTATAATACCGGAGGCCTACTGTTGCCTGTTGACAGATTTTCAGGGAAGCAACTGGATCGTGAAAGCTATGGTGTCATAAATGGATGCCCCCTGATGATTTAATAACTTGGTAACATTATTAGGAGGTGAGAGAACCATTAGAACTGGTTCTTGGTGAGAGGAAGGCGGTCACTCGGGTAGGGGTGTGCCTCTGAGAGGTGTGTGGTGTCCATTACGAGGTGAGCAGGCTACCCTCTGCCCCCATGACATCCTGCAACACCACAGGCCCAGAGGCAACAGACCAGACACCTACAGACTGAAAGCCAAAAAATGCAGCAAAGAGTAAAGACTGACTCCTCCCCTTCAAGTCACTGCCCCCGGTGTTTGTAACAGCACAGGAAGTCCAACAGTTCGCCCTTTGTCGTGTAGTCTTTTACCACCTTCCTGGTTATGTCTTGCATTTCTCTGGGTAAAGATTTCAGCCCGTGCCCTGCCATCTTCCACTGTCAGCACTGTCTGCCGTCATACTCGGTAACTTCTGCATGAGCAACACATTCAACTCCCTTCCCTCTCAGTTCCGTGAAAGCTTCGCTCCAGCACTCACTCACTTTGATTTCTCCTCCCTTAGCCACACTTGAGGGCTGTCATCACAGGTAACCTAACATTTTACACACACACACACACACACACACACACACAGAGAGAGAGAGAGAGAGAGAGAGAGAGAGAGAGAGAGAGAGAGAGAGAGAGAGAGGGGGGAGAGAGTCTCTGTATCATACATACACTTTTTTCAGTTTATTTTTTTTCTGCCATCTTTCGCTCCTGGTCCATACAGGGACCCTGGGATATTTCTGTTTTCCATTTCTCATTTCCTGTTTTCACTACTATCCTTCCTAGCCCAGGTGTGGCTATAGTTTAGACACTTAGTGCCCCCAAAGCATCAGGAGGAGGAGTCTAGTGCAAGGTCTTTTGTCAGTGAGGCATGTTCTTTAAAGGGACCCTGGCCTCCTCCTCCTCTGTGGCCTGGCCATGATGTGAGTGCTTATGTTCCAACACAAACTCCTGCCATGAAGTGTTGTTATCTTGACACAGCCTTCAAACAAGGGGCTAACTGGTTACAAGAGAAAATTTCCCAAACTGTCAGCCAAAATGAACCTTTTCTCTTTTTAAGTCTGTTGTGTCGGGTGTTACAGCAGTGCAGGTGTTAATGCAAGTTACAGTAATGCGGTGTAGTGTGGGTGTCAGAGTATGTGGGCGTTACAGTAATGCTGTATTATAGTAATGCAGCACCGACTAACACGGTGACTCGGTCTAAGACAGCCAGGGCTCCCTAGCACACACATCTGTGCCCATGTTAGTCTTCTCAGCGAACTTGTGTCCACTCAACTCACTCTCCTAAGTGCTAACATAGCAAACAGAACTTTCATCCCTCCGATCCCCGTATCTTCGGCCTGCCTGTGCTGCACCCTCTGCTCCAATGTTCCTCCTCTACAGCACATGCTCAGTCCCTTTCCTACCCCAGACACATGCCCCCCTCACCTGCACCCTGGATCTGGTGCTTTTGGTCTGCTCTGAACTTTGTTCTCACATTGCCAATTTATCTATTCCCTCCTGAACCAGTCCTATTGCCTACAACCCCAGAGCCTTTTCTCTCACCTAAACAACGATTTCCAGGTTACTCAGTAGCTACTCTGAGTCTGTATCATCTTTAAACTTAGGTTTTCCATTTCTAATTGCCTCGTCAGTACTTCTCTTGGGTAGGTTGCTAAGCACCCCAAACTTAGCATAGCTGAATCAGAAATCTATCCTTCCCAAGACTCTTTGAAGACCAAGTCAATGATATGATTTCTGCAAACGGCTAGTATTCGTGCTGACTTCTCTTTCTTACACTTCTACCTCTAGCTCATCTGTAAGTCCAGTTGACTGTGACTATGACCATTCCTTGCCACCTCTGTGGCTGCCTTCCCTGATCTAAGACACTTGTGTTTTCATCTGCTGACCACAGTGGGTCCTGTGCCAGATATCACAGCTACCTATTGCTAAGGGTTTCTTGCAGTTACATGGCCATATGACCAAGATCTCACCAATAGAGGGTAACCCTGGAGAGTGTCACTTCTGAGCCAAGGCCTTTGCCTCTTTTGTTTCTCCTCTGCCTGAGATCTGAATGTGTAACTCAGCCATGACATCAGCATGGCAAGGTCCTTGGGTCTGTGTGTCTTCAGCTCTTCAAAGGACCTTGGTTCCCTGAAGCAGTGCATTGAAGAGAACCAACCTCTCCCAGACCTGGAACACCCTTCTTAGATTGTTAATGCAAGTGAGAAACAACCTTCTGTCGTGTGCAAACCACTGTGCTTTTATTTCATTAGAACAGTTTAGCCTGTTTGCCTCCCAACAAGATCTTTTCTGATAAATGCATGTGACACACCACATCTTCCTGCCAGGGATGGTTAGTGTTTGTTACCAACTTGACAGAATCTAGAATCTCTTTAAGTGCAAAGGCCCACCCTAAAAGTGGACGGCACTCTTCTTTGAACTTGAATATTAGACTACAGGAAAATGCAAAACTAATTGAGAACTGATATCATCACTCTCTGTTGCTTGACTGTGGGTTGAGGTGACGAGCTGCCTCCTCAAGCTCCTGCCACCACCGTGGACTCCACCCTTGAACCGTAAGCCAGAATAAGCCCCTTTCCCCATAAGTTGTTCTTGTAAGGTGTCTTTGTCTCTGCAAGATGTAAAGTAACTGATAAGCCACCCCAGTCTACATCCCAGGATGCAGACTGTGTTTTAAACTCTTTATCATATTTACCACTTACATTCCAATGTATGTTTGCTAATCGCACCTCTTCCCTCACAAGAAAGAAAGATCCATGACACCAAAACCTTCCTGTATCTGTTCAGCATGTTCTTCCAACACTTAAAACAAACCATGGAATGGGGATGTTCCATACATGTGGTTGTACAAATAAGCCATTCACCCCCAAAGACATCATCTTCATGCTCTCAGATCCCATTTGATTTCATTGTGTGCTTATAAGTACTATACTTGAGTTCTACACATCCAAATTTGAATGACAAATAGCCTGTTTTAAAATCTTGCAAGCCGCATGGGGACAGGAGGACTTCCGGATGCATTCTTGGAAGCAGGAACCTGCTGGTGTTCACCAGTCTATGTTGTGAGTTATTTCTCCCTGAATAAACATCTGTTCGGCCTAATTGTCTATCCTGATCCTTATTAAACTGCAATATTTGTGCATAAGAAGTACATTTATACAATACAGTACTACTCAGCAGGGGGGAAAAAACAATGAATTCTTGAAATTTACAGGCAAATGGATAGAACTAGAAGACACCATCCTAAGTGAGGTAACCCAGGCACAAAAAGACAAACATGGTATGTACTCACTCATATATGGATATTAGACATAGAGCAAAGGTTTACCAAATTACACTCCACATCTCCAGAAAAGCTAGTAAACAAGGAGGACCATAAGAGAGACATACACTGTCCCCCGGTGAAGGGGAAAGGGACAAGAGCTCCTGGACAAATTGGGAGCATGGGGGAGAGGGGAGGGAGGGAGGAGAAAGAGGAGGGGAGAAGAAAGGGAAAACATGAGGGATCAGGAAGATTGAGTGGGGAGATGAACAGAGGAGAGCAAGAAAAGAGACATATCAATAGAAGGAGCTGTTATAGGTTTAAAGAGAAATGTGGCATTAGAAAATTGTACAGAGATCCACAGGATGACCCCAACTAGGAATCTAAGCAATAGTGGAGAGGCTACCTTAAATGCTCTTCCCCTATAATGAGAATGATGATTACCTTAAATGCCATCCTAGAGCCTTCATCCAGTAATTGATGGAAGCAGAAGCAGAGATTTACAGCTAAACACTGAGCCAAACTCCTGGAAATCAGTTTCAGAGAGGGAGGAGAGATGAACAAAGGGGTCAAGACCATGCTAGAAAAACCCACAGAAACAGCTGACCTGAGCAAGCAGGAACTCATGGACCCCAGTCTGACAGCTGGGGAACCAAACATAGGACCAAACCAGACTCCATGAACGTGGGTATTAGCAAGGAGAACTGGGCAGTCTATGGGGCCTCTGGCAGTGGAACCAGGATGTATCCCTAGTGCATGAACAGACTTTGGGAGCCTATTCCCCATGGAGGGATACTCTCTTAGCCTATATACATGGGGGAGGGCCTAGGCCCTACCCCAAATAACTTGGCAGATTCAGATGATCTCTCATGGAAGGCCTCACTGTCCTGGGGAGTGGATGGGAGATGGGATGGGGGTGTCAGTGGGGGGCATGGGAGGATGGGAAGGAGAGGAAACTGGGATTGATATGTAATAAAATAAGATGATTTTTAATAAAATATAAAAAAATAGAAAAAAAAGGTACTCAATAAGTCTCCTAATTGTGGATTAAACAAACTTTGTTAAGAGTTATCATTGCTTTGAATGGATGGCTTTCTTGCTTTTTCTTTTCGAGATAGATTCTAGCTATGAAAGCCAGGTTGGCCTGGACCTCCGAATCCTCTTGCCTCAGCCTCCTGCAGGGGTTCAGGTATGAGTAATCAGGCCTGGCTCCATTACTTTTTTATTTTTTTTAAAGAAGGACTCTGGTTATAAGTGCTATGACTTAAGATGTGTAATTTTAACATGTCATTGCATGAGTCATTCTTTTCAATCACAGGCTTAATGAAATACAGTGGCCTTTTCAGTTCAGAAGAAACAATATTGGCCAAGAATGCAAATGTCTGCCTCTCTGAGATGTGTCAGATGCTAAGTGCTGTCTTTCCCAATACTTGATCTTGTAGAACCTCAATTACATAATTAGTCCCTGACTCCAGAAGTGATGATATACATCCAATGGAAACTGGGCTTATTTGGGGGAGTTTCGGTCTTTGGTTCAGCATGAATCTCTCTTGTCCTACAGTGAACTGGAGCTTTCATCCAATCCCATGATCATGAAGGGAAACAACAGACAGTTAAAAGGCCTGGGCTCAGTCAGTATTCAGTAGTTTGGGTGTGTTCCAAGCATTTTCCACCTACCATATCTTTAAGTTACTAAGGGTTTATCAGGACACACCTCTACAGCTAGCCAAAAGAAGCAACAGTATTGTTCCTAAAGGAAGTCTGTGTGGGTGCGTATGTGTGTGGGTGCGGATATGTGTGGATGTGGATGTGTGTGGGTGTGTATGTATGTGGGTGTGTATGTGTGTGGATGTGTATGTATGGGGGTGTGTATGTATGTGTGTGTGTATGTGTGGATGTGTATGTATGTGGGTGTGTATGTGTGTGGATGTATATGTATGGGGGTGTGTATGTGTGTGGATGTGTATTATGGGGGTGTGTTATGTATGGGGGTGTGGATGTGTGTGGATTTATATTATGGGGGTGTGTATGTATGTGGGTGTGTATGTGTGTGGATGTGTATGTATGGGGGTGTGTATGTATGGGGGTGTGTATGTGTGTGTGTGTGTGGATGTGTGTGTATGTGTGTGTGTGTGTGTATGTATGTGGGTGTGTATGTGGATGTATATGTGTGTGGATGTGTATGTATGGGGGTGTGGATGTGTGTGGATGTGTATTATGGGGGTGTGTATGTGTGTGGGTGTGTATGTGTGTGTGTGTGTATGTGTGTGTGGGGGTGTATATGTGTGTGGGTGTGTATGTGTTTAGGTATGTATGCATGTGGGGTATGTGAGGTGGGAGGGGTCCAAGAACATGAGGAGGAGAAGGAGGGGGTTTATTTCCTTGGTAAGTAGACAGTCTTGCTTTGATTTTGTTAGAGATAAAAATCTCACATAGCACAGGCTGACTTCAAAGTCACTGATTAACCATGACTGGCCTTCAGCTTATGAGCTTCCTGTCTCTCCCTCCCAAGAGCTGGAATAGAGGTGTGCATCACACTGTCCCTGTATTCATCAGCCATAGAAGGGACAATTCACAGCAGACTTCTCAATGACTGTGCACAAGTGTAACAAAACAAGCAGTCACTCATAACTCTAAATGACCAGGTCCATTTATAAACTGACTACAGACTTGACTGTAAGAAGCAAATCTTACAAACACTTGAGGGGGGAGAGGATAATTGCTCTTGTCAGAAATTCTAGGGAGTAATAACCAGGAAGGCAGCTGTACTGTGCTGAGCTTACAGTTGGAAAGCAACAAGTAAGCAAAGTGGAGTACCATACATGTTAATAGTCGCAAAGCCATAAACAATACATAGTACTGACAAAATCTAGTGGTATGCCTATGGAAGCCATGCACATACAAATATTTTAAGCAGATGGGAACCCAACTGTGTCCATTTTTCAGCAAGAATTTAAGTAATTTATAGAAATGACTTAAAATCTCTACTAAACCATCTCTGAAAATTGACTCCTTTCCCACTCTCTCTCCTCCTTTTTGTGATTATGGGGACCAAATCCAGGGCCTGTGTGTGATGAGCAAGCACTCTACAACTAAGATAAACCACCACTCCCTCTCTGTCTCTTTATCAGAATACATAAACACAGGATCCTAAGCAGCATATAGAAACCAAAGATTTAAGCTGTTATGGTCTGCACAGAATTGTATATAAGATCTGCCTGGTATTTTTGTTATATTGATATTACAGTCTGCTCAGCTACTTTGCAAATGCTGAACATTTATTTCTAATTTGTCATCGATACAAACAATGTTGTCCTAACAATTGTGAACACAATTTTTTGGTTTGCTGATTGGGTTGGGTTGTTTCCCTGATACACACTTCCCCAGATTTTTCCAAACCAGGTCAATTATAGAATTTTCCAATTCTTGTTACATCTTCAAAGACCACTTTCCATGATCAGAGAACCTGAGGGACTTTTGGCTATGACAATATGAAGAGACCAGTGAGTCTTCCTCCTCTAAAATCAGTGTAAAATACAAAAAACAAAACAAAAAAACCAACTACCCCAGAGCACCAGGCCCTTACCAAATGAGGAAGACGATTGAAAAGCATTCATTTGTCAAAACCCATTGGGGTGTAGGGCTCTGTCGTATAGCAGAGTATAGTCTCATGTACTCAGGAGACCAAGGCAGGAGGATTGCAAGTTCAAAGCCAGTATGAGCAATTTAGTGAGCCCCTGTCTCAAAACAAAAAGCAAAAACAACGCTGAGGCTGTTATTCAGTGGTAGAGTGTTTGCCTGGGATATCCAGGGTCCTGTGTTCTATCCCAAGTACCAAAGGAAACCAAAAACCAAACCAAAAATTTGCTGGGTATGATCAAGACATACTGTGCATTTAAAGACAAAAAAAACAATTGCTGTAGCTTAGGGTGTTGACAGTGGCTCTGTGGCCTTCCTGCCAGCTGCAAGCTTCCACAAGGAACAAAGAACTTGGATCAGGGAGAAGAGCTAGCTGTTTAAGCTAAATATGATGAGCAATGGAAAAACAAATGGGGCATTCTGTCACTCCTTCATTTTGCTAATGCGAGGATGTAGACTCAGTCAGGCTGAACAATAGCCTAGAAACTCAATGGGAGAGCCGGGAAAGGAATGAAATGTCACTGCCGGGCCAGGTAACTCCCATGTTCCCATCAATGACTGGGAAGCCCTGATGTCCAGGAAAATGTAAAAGCCAAAGGAGACTGTCCCAAACTAATTGTGATTCCCAGCCCCTGCACAAGTCCATCTGCAGGTGGCAGAAGTCTACGGACTTTGTAGACACAGAAGCCACCTTCCGGGAGAGGGGAGCAGGCTTCAAAAGTCAAAAATTAAAACTATAACATAAAGCCAACTAAAGACATCAGCAGCAGCAGGGCTGGAGAGATGGCACAGTAGTTAAGAGCACTGGCTGCTCTTCCAGAGGTCCCCGGTTCAAATCCCAGCACTCACATGGCAGCTCACAACTGTCTGTAACTGCAATCCCAGGGGATCTGACAACCCTCACACAGACACGCATGCAGACAAAACACCAATACACATTAAAAAAAGAAAAAAGAAAAAGACACTAGCAGCAGCCACATACAGCCTCAGTGACCTGAGGGACAATGACAGGGACCAAAGACATGCAAGGCAAGTTCCACGAAGACAAGAGAAACCCAGTGCTGGAGAAAACACTTGAAATAATGGTCAACAGGTTCTTGAATTTGATGAGAAAACAAAACCTTAAAATCAATGGGTCCAAGAAAAATGAAATAACTGATGTGGTTAACGGGCATGCACCTTGTCTTTAAATTGTTTGACACTAATAGATATGTCCTGGTTTGTTTGAGACAGTGTCTCACTGTGCATGCCAAGCTAGCCTGGAGCTCACTAAGTAGCCCAGGCTGGCTTCACATTCCTAGTAATCTTCCTGCATTTTCCTGCATGCTGAGATTACAGGTGTAGTGGGATGACAGGCATGGGCAAGCACACACAGCTGCAGTGACATCTAAAAAGTTATTTAGGTTGTATTCATTTAATCAGCACCACACATACTAGCTCGTAACAGGTACCTCAGCAAGTAGCATGCACTTTTGTATTGTGCATTTTTAAATGTATGTGTATGTGTGCATGCATTTGTGTGTACCACAAGCATGCAGGTGCCTGCAGAGGCACCAGAGTCCTCAAAACTGGAGTTACAGGTGGTTCTGAGCTGCCATGTAGGTGCTGGGAATAGAACCTGGGTCCTCTGGAAGAGCAATCAGTTCTCTAAGCCACTGAGCTTTGTTGTGTGCTTTTGAAGTCAGGCAAGCCTTTGCTCATACCCTGAAGTGCCCAGCTTCTCCAAGCTTCAGTTTTATCATCCATTGGGATGAAACAATTCATATTAAAGGCTTCTTGCTGTGAAGTCTCAGAGGACACACCCAACAAGATTGCTAATTTTAGGTACTGGCAATATATACCTAAGAATAAAACTCTGAGTCGGGCAGTGGTAGTGCGCACCTTTAGTTCCAGGACTTGGGAGGCAGAAGCAGATGGATCTGAGTTCAAGGACAGCCTGGTCTATAGAGTGAGTTCCAAGACAGCCAGGGCTACACAGAGAAACCCTGTCTCAATAAAAGAAAATAAAAGAATAAAACTCCGTTGAATGGACATGAATGAATCTGGGCACCAAACTTGCCCAATGTAAACTGTGTGTTCGTGTCTCCTGACCTGAGAAGACTGGGGCCTGACCTTCCTGTTTTTAAAGATAATACACTCTAGGTTTGCTTTTATCAGTTGTGTTTGGCAGGATAATTGTTCCCTTCTGTGACACTGTGTTGTACAAATGTTTTTTATTTCTAGTTAATCAGCTTCTTTTTTTCTTTGATGATGAAAGTCAGAAGTATCTCTCTTGCCCAGCTGGTATAAATAAGGACTCTGTGTATGTAAGGTATAAAATATACTCCCAAGTTATCTTTGACTCATGCTGTCAAGAATATTTGACTCTGATTCATTCTTACCATTTGATGGCATTTGGCTTATTAAAGACTGCATTTGTCTAACAGTTTAACTCTTCTTGCCTAGTTTACTGACCAGGGTTTCAATTGTTCAACTGCTCATCCATTTAACTAAACCTGACCAAATGTTTGCTTCATCCCCTGGACCGAGAGGGAACACAGTGATGGATACAAATGTAAAAAGGCCCAATGTGCAATCCAGGGGTGTAGCAAGGTCATGGTGGAGAAAGAAAATGAATGTTTGTTTTCCTTAAGACAAGCAGATGAATGGGGAACAATATGACTGGGAACAAACCTGATATAAATGTCTAACATAATGTGATAAGGACTTAGGCGTCTCCTAGAAATCAAGCATTCTCGCTTGCAGTGGAAAAATTCTCCAAGTCCTCAAAAGAGGTGAACGTCTTTAAAAGCCAGATGGATTTTAAACGTCAGAGTTTTCCAAATAGAGAAAGGAGGGGGAGGTGAAAGTCTGAGGGACAGCACAGGCTAGGAAAGGCAGGATGGAGTGCAATGAGAATGGGATGGATTTAGGGCCCTAGCGTGGGCTCAGCTGCTCCATCCTTGGGTGGGCTGTGCCTATGACACAAAGCTGGACTTCTGACCGAAGGCCTGGGACTCCACAGAGGCTTCTAAGAAATAGGGAAAAGTCATTCCATGGGCAGTTCAAGGAGGAGGAGGAGGGGCAGAGTCTGGAGGTGGGACACTACTTTGGGGACTTGGCAAAAGTCCAAGAATGAGATGAGGAGTGGCTGCGCCAAGGAAAAGGTAGCAGGGAGGGAGACAGAGGGAACAGTCAACCAAGGCCGTGGCATTGCGAAGCCTGGACAGCTGGGGTAGTGCCCATTAAAAATCACAGGCTGGCCCAGTGAGATGGCTCAGCAGGAAAGGGCATCTGCTGCCAAGCCTGATGACCTGAGTTCAATCCCTCCTGCAGATTGTCCTTTGACCTCTGCACCTGCATGTGCCAAATGAGCACACACACATAAACAGAGAGATAAGAGATAAATACAAATTTGTTTAAACTCACAGACTGACCATGTCTGTCTGGAAAACCCAAACAGAGACACAAAGGTACGGAAACAAGTGTAAACCCCAAACAGAGGGCGGAGTGTGGAGACAGAAGTCGTTGAAGGTGAAGGCACAGTGACAGTAGCCTATGTGCAGCAGAAGAGGTGAACTCTGGGCCCCACAGATGGCTGGCAAGAGACGCCATTCCCCCAGGAGGACCTCAGAAGACCTCAGGCCAGCTGGCTGATGATAGACCGCCTCCACCTCCACCATGGACTAAGACCCTCCTCTGCCCAGCAAGCTGAGGACCAACCTCTGCTTTTGCAATTCCCATCCTCTGAAAAAAATCCAGCCATTGTGTATGTGCTTGACACAGAGGAACCACAAAGAGGGGAGATCTGAAGGTCTGGGTTTGCCAAATCCCTTGTCTCAGTAGACTTCCAGAATGCAAGCGGCCATCTGTGTCTCCCACCCCCTCCATCCCCAGATTATACCCAAAAGGAATAAAAGAGGCTTAGAGAAAGCCTTTGGCTGTTCACATTGGAGCCAATGAAGAGGCCAGCTTGTTCCCAGCCATTCTGCAGTAAGGTTCCCGAAGCTCCCAAATGGCTCTTAGGACAGTTGTCTGTCCCCACTGTGTCTTGTTTCAGGATGCCCATAGATACCAAAATTCACATCCCGCATATGAAATGCAGTGTTTTCATAGAACCTGCACATTCTCTAACATGGTAAGTTATGTCTACATTACTTACAGTGCCTAATGCAATGAATGCTGCATAACTAGTTATTAAACTGATTATTTTGTGAGTAAGGCTTAAAAAGAATAATAAAGTTTGATTACTAAATACAAGGCAGGACAGTGGCAACTTAACTTTTTTTCCCCAAATACTTTTCTTTTGTATTTGAGTAAATCTACAGATGTAGACCATGGATATAGAAGGCCAAGCATATGTTAGTTGTAACCATGAAAAGAAAAACAGGTGATCTAGTAAAATCTTGGTAATACACCTGGGAACTCTAGAACAAGCAGAAGAAATGACAACCAAAACAAGAAGACAGCAAGGAATAAGCAAACTTAGGACTGAAATCAATAAAACAGGAACAAACAAATGAAAAGGATCAATGAAAGAATCAAGGGTTCTTAGAGGAAATCAATAAGGTTGATAAGCCCTTATTCAAATTAACTAAAGGGCAGGGATAGAATATACAAATTAACAAAATCAGAAATGAAAAGGACATCCAGAGAATCATATGGCCATACTTTGAAAATCTGTGTTTCAAAAGAAAGTAAAAATAAAAATAAAATCTGTATTTCATCAAATTGGAAATCTAAAAGAAATGGGTAATTTTCTTGATATGTACCACTTACCAAAGTTAACTCAAGGTCAGATAAACAACTTAAACAGAGCTACAAGCCCCAGTGACATAGAAGCAGTCATTAAAAATCTCCTAACCAAAAAAGCCCAGGGCCAGATGGTTTTAGCACAGAATTCCACCAGACTTTCAAGGAAGAGTTAATGCCAATACTCTTCAAATTAGCCACAAGATAGAAACAAAAGGAACATTGTCCAATTCATTCTATGAGGATACAGTTACCCTGAAACAAAACCACATAAAGACACAACAAATAAAGAAAATTACTAATTTGCCATATGAACATAGATACAAAAATTCTCAATAAAATCCTTGCAAATCAAATCTACGAACACATCAAAAAGGCTTCTTCCCAGAGACGTGGGGACAGTTCAACATAACTAAATCAATAAATGTCATCCACCATATAAACAGACTGAAAGACAAAAACCACATGATCATCTTATTAGATTCAGAAAAGGCCTTTGACAAAATCAAACACTCCTCCATGATAAAAGTCCTGGAGAGACCAGAGGTACAAGAGACATAACTCAACATAATAAAGGCAATTTACAGTAGGTCCATAGCCAACATCAAATTCAAAGCATTTCCTCTAAAATCAGGTACAAGAAAAGGTTGTCCACTCTCTCCATATTTATTCAGCATGGTCCTTAAAGTCTTAACTAGAGCAATAAGATAATTGAAGGCTATCAAAGGGATACGAATTGAAAAGGAAGAAGTCAAAGTATCTTTAGTTGCAGATGGTATGATAGAATACATAATAGGCCCTACAAATTTCTACCAGAAAACTTCTACAGCTGATAAACACTTTCAGCAAGGTAGCAAGATACAAAATTAACACACAAAAATTTAGTAGCCTTCATATACACAAATGAGAGAGAAAGAAATCAGGAAAACAATGCCTTTTACAATAGCCTCTCTATTTCTGTGTGTCTCTGTCTGTCTGTCATATATATACTGACCGGGGCAACTCTAACCAGGCAAGTGAAAGGTAAGTGAAACATTTGTAAGCTAAACACTTACAGACATTGGAGAAACTGAGGAAGATATCAGAAGATGGAAAGATCCCCATGCTCATGGATCTACAGCAGGATTCATATAGTAACATTGCCGTCCTACCAAAAGCAATGTACAGATTCAAACCATCCCCTTCAAAATTCCAATACAAGTAGTCTCAGAAAATGGAAGGACAATTTTCAGCTTCTTATATAACTAACACACACACACACACACACACACACACACACAAACAAACAAAAACAGAACAACTAAAACAATCCTGAATAATCAGAGAACTGTTAGAAGTAACACCATTCCCAGTCTATAATGCTATAATAATTAAAGCAGCATGCTATTGACACAGAACAGACATGCTGATCGATGGAATTGAATTAAAGACCCTATAGACACCTGGTTTTTGACAAAGAAGCCAGAAATACTCATTGGGGGGGGGGGAGGCGCAAGGGGGAAAGAATAGCATTTACAACAAACGGTGCTGGTCAAACTGGATGGCTGCCAAGTAGAAGAATGCAAATTGATCTATATTTATCATCCTGCACAAAACTTTATCCAAATGGATAAAGGATCTCAATATAAGGCCTTAAGCATTTCTGAATCTGGTAGCAAAGAAAGTCTTAGCTCACTAGCATGGGAAAAGACTTTCTACATGGAACACCAATAGTGCAGACACTAGAACCTCATAAACCTAAAAATCTTCTGTCTGACAAAGGACACCATCATTCAGACAAAGCAGCAGGCTATAGAATGGGAAAAGATCTTTACCAATTATACTTCTAATAGAAAGTTAATGTCTAAAATATATAAAGGATTAAAAAAACCTAACAAAACAAAAACCTGTACATCAAGAAACAACCCACCAGGTTGTGGTGGTCCACACTTTTAATCCCAGCACCCCAGCAGCCAGGAGGCAGAGGCAGGTGGATCTCTGAGTTTGAGGTCAGCCTGGTCTATAGAGTGAGTTCCAGGACCACCAGGGTTAAACAGATAAGCCCTGTGTTGAAAAATGAAACAACAAAAACAAACAACCCACATTAAAATGGGGCATGGGGGACTGAGGGGATGGCTCAGAAGTTAAGAGCACTGGTTGCCCTTCCAGAGGTCCTGAGTTCAATTCCCAGAAACCACATGGTGGCTCACAACCATCTATAACAACAGTCACATGAGATCTGATGCTTTCTTCTATTGTGAAAATATACATACAGACAAAACACCCATACACATAAAGTACCTAAATAAACAAATCTTTCTTTTAAAATAGGGTACAGAACTAATAGAGAGTTCTCGAAAAAATGAAACACAATGATTAAGAAACACTCAAAGAAGTGTTTAACATTCTTACTCATCAGGGAAACACAAATCAAAACAACTTTGAGGTTTCATATTCCACCAGCAAGAATGGACAAGATCAATAAAATAAATGACAGCTCATGCTGTAGAGAATGTGGGGTATCTTAGTTAAGTTTCTTTCTTTTTCTTTCTTTATTTTTTTTCTTTTTGTTTTGTTTTTTGCTTTTTTTGAGACAGAGTTTCTCTGTAGCTTTGGAGCCTGTCCTGGAACTAGCTTTGTAGACCAGGCTGACCTCAAACTCACAAAGATCCACCTGCCTCTGCCTCCCAAGGGCTGGGATCAAAGGCTTAGTTAATGTTTCTATTGCTGTGAAGAGACACCATGACCACAGCAATGCTTACAAAGGAAAACATTTAATTGAGGTAGTAGCTTACAGTTTCAGAGGTTTTGGTCCATTATCATCATGGTGGGGAGCATGGTGGTGTGTAGGCAGACATGATGCTGGCTACATCTTGATCAGAAGGCAACAGGAAGTGGACTGGGTGTCACACTGAGCATGGCTTGAGGATAGAGGAGTCTTCAGAGCCCACCTCCACAGTGACACACTTCTTCCAACAAGACTATACCTCCACTCCTTCGGGGGCCATTTTCTTTCAAACCACAACATGGGGTAAGGGGAGCATTCATCCACTGTTGGTGGGAGTGCAAACTTGCACAGCTGCTGTGGAAATCAGTGTGGCAGTTCCTCAGGAAGCTGAGATCATATCTACCTCAAGATCCAGCTGTTCCACTCTTAGTTACCCCCAAGACTCAACTACAGAGACTCTTGCTCATCCATGTTCACTGCTGCTTTACTCATAATAGCTAGGAATTGGGAATAATCTAGGTGTCTATCAACAGACGAATAGATAAAGAAAATGTGCTACATTTATACAATGGAATATTATCCAGCTTCTAAAAATTGGAATAGAAAATAGAAAACAGCCATCCTGAGTGAGGTAACACAGACCCCAAAGACAAATATGGTATGTATTCTCTTATATGTTGAATGCTAGATTTTAAGCCTTTGATAGAATTGCTACTATCTACATAACAACCGAGGTTAAGTATAGAGTAAGGGAATAGGCAGGGTGAAATGAACCCTTAATATATGGGAAATAGAATATATAGTTATAGAGAGACCAGAACAGGAGGATTATTAATTGGAGAGAGGTAGCCAAAAAGGGAGTAAGGGAGGGAACATATGGAGAGGCAGTAACACTAAGGGCCATTTGAGGAAACCTGCTACAGTAGGAGCTCAGGCACACCCGGGCACACACACAGGGGTACACACACACACGGGTGCACACACACACACACACACGCTCTCACCACCAAGTAAAACATTCAGTGCTAGGAATTGGTCACACTTCATTAAGTCATTGGCCAAGGCTATTGCTGTTCTCCACAAACTGACCGTAAGGCCCTGTTGCTGAAGACAACACCTGTGTAACACATTAAATGCAGATAAGTCAAGCTGGTACCTAAGTGGAGCCTTAATCCCTACTGACTAGTGTTTATGGTCCTGGATAGCATTTTGCACACCACCAAAGGAGAAAGCTGAACAACAATCCCATTCCTAACCCTATGGTAACCTGTCTGCATATTATGATGGTTCAATAGTGGCACACAAGTCACAAAAGTAACCAACCATTACGTATTGATTTGATCTGACCCACTGCGTGAGACAGAACTTATTCCTGATAACACTTGGGGGTCCAAGAACTTGAGCCTAGGTAAGCCATGGACCTAGGGGGAAATCGAGTACTATTGTTTCACTAAAGGAACATGGCAATAAAATGACTCCTAATGACATTCTGCTATACCTATAGATCAGTGTCTTGCTCATCCATCATCAGAGAAGCTTCCTTCTTCAGGAGATGGGAACTAATGCAGAGACCCCACAACAGGACACTGAACAGAGAGTAAGAGGCCTTGGAACACTTAGTCTTCATCAAGCCTCTTTCTCTCCTTAGGACTCAGGGGACCATGCAAAAGAGGGAGGCAGAAAGATTGTAAGGTCCAGTGGGAATGGAAGACACCAAGAAAACCGTTCTCTTCAGACACAGAAGGATTGATGCACACATAAACTCACACAGACTGTGGCAACATGCACAGGGCCTACACAGGTCCAAGCCAGATGGGGTCACAGCACAGAGAAGGGAAACAGACATGAGCCTCCACCCTTAACCCAGAAGCTATCTCCAACTGATAACAGCTTGCAAAGGAAAGTTTCCTTTTCTTCAATAGAGCCATAGAGCTACACTGGATATACAAACCACATTTGGGGGGGGGCGGGCAGGACCTGCAATAGACGGATGACACAAAACAGACTCGGGGCATTTTTGTTTCTTAATGGTTTGTCTGAGCATTTTTCCTGGTTTGTTTGTTGCTTACCTATTATGGTTCCCAGTTTTTGCGGGGGGGTGTGTGTGTGTGTGTGTGTGTGTGTGTGTGTGTGTGTGTTTCTCATGCTTTTTCTTCACACCCCTTTCCCTTGTTTGTTTGCTTTGTTTTATTCTAGTTTGGTTTTTTTTATTGGCCATTTGTCCTCTAGAGAGAGAAAGGAAAATGTGTGGAGTTGGATGGGTGAGGAGGGGGAACACTTCGGAGGAGATAATGGACAGAAAACTGTGATAGGAATGTGATATATTTAAAAAAAAAAAACTATGTTTTGAAAATGTCTTTGCAATAAAAGAGAGAAGGATGGAAGGAGGGAGAGGAGGAAGGAGGGAGAGGGAGAAAAAGGAAGAGAGGGAGGGGAGAGGGAGGGAGGGGAGAGGATGGTTGGGGATACCAAAGGAAAAGAATCTAGACAAAATAGGAACAAATTCCAGAGCAGGAATATTTTTACAGGGAAAAGGAATGATATATGTCAAGGATACAATAGAACCAGTTATATCCATAAAACAAACAATGGAAAATATTCAAAGTAAGAAAAAATGAAGATAAAGACAAGTCAGGTTAACTGGAATGTTTGGAAATTTAAAAAAGACCAACGTAGCCCAGACTGGTGGTTTCCACCTCACCCCCTTCCTGGTGAAGAACTCAAAAGCCAAGCATCATTCTATAAGCAGCAATACACTGGGTGAAAAAGGCATCTGTTAGCCCGCCTCGCAGGCTGTATCAGCCACATCATGTGACTAAATACCAACATGGGAGGCAGAACAGGCTTTCGAGGAAGGCCTCATGTGACACAGTTTGGAGGCTTGTCTTTTGTGCCTCTTCCTTTCTTTTCTTGTACAGCCTGGATGTGATGTAAGGGCAAGGCTCCAGCAGCTCCACCTTGTATCACAAGACAATCTGCAAAGTGTGGGTGGCAAAGAAAAAGGAATCCAGCCACTCAGGGCTGTGGAGTTGCTGCATCCACCTCGGGCTCTTTTGTAGGAGGCTGGTTAAATCACTACTCTCTTGTGACTTTGTTACTGGTAATCAAGCCTCATTATGACTGACACAGCAAGCAACATTTAAAACCCAAGTCACCAGAAAAACTGGGAAAGAAATTTGTGACATGTTCCAGAAAAGAGAACACGATGACAAGAAACCAGGGCACTGATTAACAAGGTGGGGGGGGGGGATGGCAGAGCTGCGGAAAATTATCAAGGAAATCCATGAACAGCAGCAGCAGCAGGAGGCTTGGCTGGGCCAGAGTCTGTGTGTGCAGCACCCTGGGAAGTGAGCTGGCTCACGTGTCTTATGTAGTTTTAGCTCTGTCAAGAACAGAAAAAACAGTTTCCCAGCAAAAGAAAGTTGGAAAGTAAACTAAAGAAATAAACATAATATACTTGAAAATGCTGTGGAATAAAGAAAAATATATACAATATCAGCATGATGGATGATGGAGAGAGGAGGAAATCTCCAAAGAGATAAAGGTGTTGTTGGGTATACAACTCCAATCCCAGCACTGGGAAGCCCAGCTGAATTTAAAGCCAGCCTTGGATATATAATAATTGTAAAACCAATGTGGGTTATATAGTGAGACCCTGGGATCTCAAAGCACGGAAACATAACCTAAAAAGATAGAAAGGACTTGTCCTTAGGGAACCGGAGACATTGAGAAATTAGTGAGAGGATTCATCAGGTTTGTTTTAAATAAGGAGCTCCTCAGCCTCAGCCCTCTAAATCTGAAGTCAAGAGCACCCCTGCACATCCCCATTTCAGTCTCCAGGTTAAAGAACATGAGAATGTTCTTTATATTTCCTGAATAAAAAATCTGACTAAGAGGCTGTAGGAGGAAATGTCCTAAAACTTCAGAGATGGCAAACTGGGACTAGTCATTGTTCTTGCTTTTTATTGCTGTGAGAAACACTAGGACCAAAGGCAACTTGGGGAGGAAAGAATTTGTTTCATCTTACAGCTTACTGTTCATCTTGAAGGGAATCCAGAGCAGGAACTCGAGTCAGGAACCTGGGGGCAGGCACTGACGCAGAGGCCGTGGAGGAGAGTTGACCACTGGCTTCTTCCTGTAGCTTTCTCAGCCTGCTTTCTTAAACAACTCAGGGCCACCTGCCCAGGGGTGACACCACACCCAAATGAACTCTCCCACAACAATTATTAACTAATCTATAGGACAATCTGCTGGAGGCATTTTCTCCATTGAGGGCTCTTCCCAAGTGACTTAGCTTGTGTCCATTTAACAAAAACATTGTTGCTGCTGTTGTTTTGAGAAAAGGTTTTCCTGTGAAGCCCTGGCTGTCCTACAACTCATTCTGTGAGACCAGGTGGCCTCGAACTCCAGAGATCTGAGTCAATGTAAGACAAGGATGTAGGCTCAGCAGCATATGTTGCCCAACACTGAGCTCACTGAAAGAGAATGCCAGCTGTTGATTTATGGATGTGGTTTCAGTTTTATCAGAAGGGAATGACAATGGTAGTAGCTATCTAACTAAAACATGAATATACTTAATAACACTAACCTGTATGCTAAAAATGGCTCAGATAGTAATTATTATATATTGAGTGCATTTTAACTAAGATTTTTTTTTAATGCATCTCTGAAAACATCTGGGAAGGCTAGAGAGTGAGGTCAGGACTCGGGAGCCAGTCTCATTGACATTAAAGATGGTATGTATCTGGGGAATACTGCTGCTGTGCTCTGAATTCCCTTCATGATGAACAGTAAGCTGTGGGCACCTTCCAGCATTATTTCCAGAGAGTTCCCTGGTGTCTTTATTTCCTCAACTCTCCAGTTCCCAGTCTGAGGAGGGTTTTGAGATTGCCATGTCCTCTGTCTTATGCCTGAACTCTAGCTGCAGCTGATGCCATACAACTGTGTATTTGGCACCTGTGGTTTTGAGTGTGAAAGTCCTCCTGCCTACCCCCAAAATTCATAATGCTGGAAATTCTTCACACACACATCGCTAGCTCTGATGTGTGGAAAAGGGATTGTTTATAATCTACTGGGCATAGTAGCATACAACTTTTAATCCCAAGAGCCCAGGGATCAGAGACAGGGGATTTCTGTGAGTGTTAGGCCAGCCTGGTCTACAAGTTCTAAGCTAGCCTGGGCTACACAGTGAGACTCTGACTCATAAAACAAACAAACAAAAAAGGGGAGCAATACAAATATATTATCTAATCACAGAAAGGCTAACAGATGAAGAAACTTTTCAGCTGTGTCTTAAGTTCTTCAGTGGGAGTGTGGGGCTGGGGGTTGTGAAGAATAAAGGAGGACAGTATGAGAATATGGGAACCACTGTTTCTGACAGTGTGACTTTTAATGCCATTTGACTTATTAAACTATACACTTATGATTTTGATCAAAATAAAATAACGCTTTATGTTTTAATAACACTCCTACCACTCAAAGTGTTACACCAAGTTAGAAGAAGGAAAAGCTAGTTGGTAGGGGAACACAATGCTCTTTTTTAGATGTCTCTTTCTATGACCTCTGTCTCATCCTCTGCCCATGCCTATCTGTACAGAGATGGCATAACGCAAAGTATGTAGGCATCAAACACACACAGTCACCTGGAGATCACGTGATATCAAATTGTGCAAAGAGTCTGCTCAAACTTGTCTATGACTTCACTGGAAGTCTTCATTTGTGAATAGGAAGATGCTGGTATCTATTATACTACATGAAGTGATAGACATGTATGAGTCAGGTTCTGTTGCTGTAACAAACACAAGAGATGGTTGACTCAATCAATTATGATCTGAATAGGGAAGTGTCCTCCTAAAAGCCTTATCTGCTGAGGGCTTGGCCCAGCCAGGCAGAGCTACTGGCAGGGGGTGGGGGTGGGGTGGAGGGTGGGGGGTGACTGAATCAATTAATTCATTGATGAGTCTGTACTGAATAGGCCCTTAGGAAGTGGGGTCTGACTGGACAGTGTGTTACTAGGTTATATCCTGTCCCTGGTTCTCTTCTGTTCTCCTCTCTGTTTCCTGACTGCTGAGAGGTGAGCAGCCTTCTCCTGCTGTGCCTTTCTGCTGTGACACCTCATCCTTGCCACAGGCAATGGTGTCAACTGATATGGACAGAACCCTCTGAAATGGTGCCCAAATAAAATTTTCCCCGTTAAGCCGTTTTCTCGGGCATGTTGTCATCATGATAGAAAGTTAGTTAATTGACCAGCTTTTAAAGCAAAAAGGTTTGTTTTGGCCCAGGGTTTTGGAGGTGTCAGCTCATGACTAGCTGGCCCCACTGCTTTGGGCCTGTAGCAGAGTTATCCTACCATGTTGGGGACGTGTGATAGAATAAAACTTGCTTATATCATGGGCCAAAGAGCTAAGGAGAACAAAGAGAGCACCAGCGCCCCAGATGGCCTTGAGCAGCATACCACCGACGACCTGAAGACCTCCCATTAGGACCCTCCCCTTAAAGGCTCTAATAATACTATTGCACCATCCCGGGGACATGCATCTAACATGGACCTTTGGACAACATTCTGGATCAAAACTATAGCAAGATATACAGCACTAGGCTATGACAGGTCCTCAAAGGTGATGTTTTCTCTTTCCCTCGGGATGTCTCATGTTCTATAATTACTTTCTCTGTGACACTGTCCTTGTAGGTTTAAGAAATGCTAGACTCTTTTTTACTACCACCCCTCATCCCTGCTGCCTGTGTTAAGAGAGTCCTCTTCTGCCGACAAAACCCAGTGAGTCCTTGCATTCAGAAGGGTCCCCGGCAAAGGATAACTTAGTCTGATTCGCGGCGTTTAAGCTTCAGCTGAATTTTAACTAAAAGGAAAATGACACTCAGTTTCTAACTACGGCCCCTAGCTATTATACATGCAAATAGAAATTGTGTCTAAAATGAGCTAGTGTATAAATAACAGGGTAGAATTATAAATAATTTAACTGGCACCTAAATTCTAACATTTTGAAATAAATATTAAAATTGCCAAAAGTTACGGAAACTGGGGTATAATAACTGGGCTACGGGAAGCAAATAGTGGTCACCCCAAAATAGGAGTCCCCAGCACAATTCCAAAGCACTTACCTTCTCCATTCCCTCTAGGCTGGTTGCACGGATCTGGGACAAGTTGGTCATGTGATTCACTCCTAGAAGCCTGCTGGTTGTGATGGGACTCCTGCTCCTCCCAGGAGGCAGCAGGCAACCCGCCAGAGGCTCCTGCAGGAAAGGACAGAGACCCCAAGTCCAAGAGGAAGCTATCTCGCAGGGTTCGCTTGGCGGCTTTCTTGCTTTTCCCCTTCTGCCTCTTCGGGACCCAGTTTCCCTGTCTTGACCCAAGCTGACAACTGTCATGCCTCTCTGTGGGCTGGAGCAGCTGATCCATGTCCTTGGTGAACTCTAGCAGGGTACCCTCGGAGGCTCCCAGCAGGGGTGCCGGAGCCGTAGCTGGGAGCCCTGTCCTGGAGCAGGTGCTCAGAGCAGGGCAGAGCATCTGGACCTTCTCCTGGGCACCGCTTCAGGAGACTGGGGGAGACTGCAGGGAGTCATGGAGAGGGGCGAAGAAGGAATAGTCCACCGCGATGTAGGTCAGCATGAAGTTGATGGTGACAACTGGCGCCAGAACATTCACCTGACCCACAAGGACAAAGGCCATGGTCACCAAGCTGGTCAGGCAGATGGCTGCTACCGGTGTTTTATTTGGCCCTTTCTACAAGAACAACAACAAAAATACAGAATTATGAAATCTCAGATAGAAAGCTTCAGAAATGTTACAAGTAAATGACAAAATAAAAAAATTAAATGTAATGTCTCAGGAACCTCTCAGCACATTAAATTGGAAAAAGAGATATCCAACTCAAGGGGTGAATGGGAGACCTGAGCTAATGCATGCAGATGCAAACCCAGCACAGTCCTAAACACTAGAGGCACGGGCCACCTTACTATTGACGTGGTCCTGACCATACAACTTTGGAAGTCTTGGTGTTTCAACTCCCCCCAAATAGGAGGCCCCCATTTGATTAAAAAACACTGACCTCCCGCTCACCAGGCTGAGGGACAGCTCAGGGACTAGCTGTGCAAGTGCACCCAGAACATACAGCAGATTCTGCTAACATATGTGTGCATATGCTCATGCACACACACATGTGTCTGGCATTCATGGAGGAGGGCATGGATGTGGGAAGATGTTTTAACTGTCTTTCCTGGAAACTATCACAGTCACTTGTGGTTCAGGAGCCAAAGCTGCATTCATCTCTCGGTCCTTTGTTCTTCACCTGAGGAAATTCATTTGACCCAGCTGCCCTCCCCTCTGTGTGTGACTCTTCACCTGCCTTCTCTCCATTTGCCACCACCTCCACCAGCTGCTCCCTCTGTCTTCCTAACCCACTCCCCCAAGCCTCAGAGACTGCATCCAAAGTGGTCCCATGCCTTGTCCTCCAGACCACTCCCTTTTCTCCACCTAGACTCACTCACTAGGCTCTTTGCCCAGTTCATGGCTTTAGTCATCAACTTTATGTATGCAGCTCCCAGCTTTGAACTTACAGCCTAAAACATTCCCAGGACCCCCTCTGAAACCAGCCGAGGCTTCTAAGCTGTGAATCAGAGCCATACTGAACTAAGACTCCCTCCCCCAGAACAGTCCTTAAAAAGGAGAGAAGGGGAAAGGGGGACAGGGGGAGAGGAGGAGAGGAAGGAGGAAGCAAAAGTTTTTATAATGTTTGAGAACTAGTTTGAGGGAGCATTTATTAACAGATTCTAACAATAAAATGACTGCAAATAAACTAAGTCCTTAGAAACACATAACGAAGTTTCCGATAAAAAGGTATGGAAAATAGACAGTGAATCCCTACGACATAATTGGAAACAGACAGACAGGGAAGGTGCAGTGGCTCAGCAGGTAAAGATGCCTGTTTTCCAAATTCCCATGAGAATGGCAGATGTGAAAATACAGAGGATTCGATGCCTCAGCATCTCTACAGCAGCACTGATTAGTACAAGGACCCAGGGAAAGGGTCGGGTGTTACTCAGGATGTGAAGACAGACAGGTAAGAAATTTCAGTAATAGAAGCTGGAGGTGGTGGTGCACACCCTTAATCCCAGCACTCAGGAGTCAGAGGCAGGCAAATCTCTGAGTTCAAGGCCAGCGTGATCTACAGAACAAATTCCAGGATGGCCAATGCTATACAGAAAAACCCTGTCTTAAAAAAACCAAAAAAATAAATAAATATACAAATAAATAAATTCTGATAACAGGAATGCAAGTTTGGGGTTGGCCTAAATTTACATCCAGAACAAGGCTCATCCATAAAACCTCCCAATAATAAGATGCTTCTACAGAGGAAGAGCTCAGAAACATGAGGATGAGGGAAGGAGTGTAGCATAGAAGGACACACGGACGGACGGACACACACACACACTCATTCACATGTGCATAATTCCACGTATAGACTGCATATCCTCAGTATAAGGGTTCTGTATCTGAAATGATGAAAATTCTACAAAGTCTGTATTTGATTTGTACGGAAATTTAATTGAGAAATCCCAGACCATGAAACTTTGTTTCATGCCTAAAATTTCTAAAAATGCTGTTTATAATTACCTTCAGGCTATGTGGCTAGGTGTACATGAAACATAAATGAGTTGGGTGTTTATACTTGGCCCCAAAGATACTGCATTATAAATACAGAAGTATCCCAAACCCCCACACCTGAAAAGCCCTGGCCCCGGACAATAAAGACAAGGAATGCTTCACCTGAATTTGAAGGTCTCAGAGTCAGGCAAGCTGTTTAGAGATGTATATGGAGGGAACACACTTGTAGCCGAAGTCCCTGGGCCAAATCCCAGGGACCGTTTATGCCATGAGCTACAAAGTAGCTTTGCATTTTTAAACAACTGGAGGAAAATCAAAAGAATAATGTTTTGTTTCATGAATCACATAAAATTTAGATTTGTTTTCATCCATTAACAAAAACAAATTTAGATTTGTGGCCTTGGTCAAGTGTTGGGTACTCTGTGGCAGTTTATGAGCTTCAATGGCTAACAAAGCACAGGTGGCTAAGGTCATGGATCTTGCAATGTCTAAGGTATGTGCTCTTTGACACTTGAGAAAACCCTGCCGACCCCTGAGAAAAGCCATACACAGGGCAAGGAAGTGCTTATCCCAGAAGTCAGGGGTTTTGGAGTGAAAGGGAAGGGCCTCACTGGGGGAGGTAGGCAGGGAGGGAGTCAGGCTTGCAGGGCTCATGGGTGGAAGCTACAAGGTGCTTGCCTCGTGGTTATTCTTAAGGCTGTTGACAATGATCTCATGACATTTTCTATTATGTTCACTATAACTCAAAGATGTGTTTAAGTTTCTAATGTTCTGTATTAAGAAAAGTAAAAATAACCCAATCATATATGAAGAAGGTTTTAGGAGATGAGGGGAAGCTTCCAATGTTAAAAGACATGTGACAAGCTGGGAGAAATATCCCTAATACAGATCACACCCAGTTAACCTTCCTAACAAAGAGCTTCTAGAAATTGAAAATAACCCTAATGATGGGGGGGACCGAAACAGCTAGATAATCAACTTCATTCATAATAAAGGGAACAGAAATCTTGGTATCCTGAGGGGCCATTTCTACTGTACACTGGCAAAACATTTCACTTAACCATGAGCCATAGAAGTTGGGCAGTGATGGCACATGCCTTTAATTCTAGCACTTGAGAGGCAGAGGCAGAGGCAGGCTGATCTGTGAGCTTGAGGCCAGCCTTGTCTACAGAGTAAATTCTAGGACAGCCAGAGCTACACAGAGAAACCCTGTCTCAAAAAAACAATGAGTCATAGACATGCTCCTTGCTAGCACTGTCCTTGTCACTCAAGGCAACAGCGCAAATGAAGTTCATACACACTGTGTTTAAATATTTACAAATGCAAACAAAGCTAAAACACAAATATGAGTGGATATGTCTAGGCTTCTTCCTTGGCAGGCATACCTACAAGATAATGAGGAAGGTCAGGTTTCAGTTTTGTTTGTTTGAGACAGGGTTTCTCTGTGTAGCGTTGACTATCCTGGAACTCTGTAAGACCAGGTTGGCCTCAAACTCAGAGATCCGCCTGCCTCTGCCTCCCAAGTGCTGGGATTAAAGGTGTGTGCCACCACCTCCAACCAGCCTTCCTCATTAATGCATGCATAGCTTCCAGGTCAGGGCCTACCCCCATCTCTTTGTAGACCACACTTGGGGAGGGGGGCACTCACACTTGTACGTGGATTCTCACCCCATGCCTTGACTCTGTCTAGATGGTAAGAGGCCTTTGCACACTGTGGAGGTAGGTGGTGGTGGTGGCATCTGGGCAGGGAATGTTATAGGGCATCTTCCTGGCCACAGTGTGGAGGAAGGTGCCTGGGACCTAGGTAGGAATGTTTCTACAGCCTCATCAATGTTCTACATCCAACAGCTGGAGCAGAATCCGATCTTGATTGTCAATTTGATTGGGTTGAGAGACACCTAGGGCATCAATAAAGTGTACTTCTGAATGTCTGTGATATGAGTTGACCATCAGGCTGGTCTAATCACTAGTATTCATGTGATGAGGTCAATTTTCTTTTTGTTTTCTTTCTTTCTTTCTTTGAGTATGTGTGTGTGCACATATTAGCCATAAGAGAAATATAATTAATACAACTTCTGAGATTCTACCTCACCCAGTCAGAAACCAAGAAAACAAACAGTAAATGCTGTGAGGATGGGGAAAGGAAATGCTTACTCTCTGTTGGTAGAAATGTAAACTGGTGCAGCTACTATGGAAATGAGTGCCAAGGTTCCTCAAAAACTAAAAATAGAACCACACATGATGCAATCCATACCTAACCCCTGTGCATATACCGAAAGACTCTATCTTTTTTACAGGAGTATCAGCACATGTTCATTGCTGCTATTTATAACAGCTAGGAAACAGAATCAGCCTAGATGTCCAACAACAGATGAATGGATAGTGAAAACGTGGTGCATAAACACCGTGGAATTTTATTCAGATGTTGAGAAAAATGAGAGTTCCGAAATTTGCAGGAAAAATGGATGGAACTGGAAAATATCACACCAATGAGATCACTCAGGCCCTGGAAATGCAACATGTTTTCTCTCGTGTGGATCCTAGCTTCAAACTTGGAAATTTGTGTGTATAATTTGGTGCATCTATATAAGCCAGGAAGCTAGAAGGGGCCCTATGAGAGTTGAAAGCCAAGGAGCTTTAAGGGTTAGAGGATAGTAGAACACATGGTTTGAGGGAGCCAGGTGTGATGGCTTCATCCCAGCACTCAGGAGGTAGAGGCAGGCGAATCTCTGAGAGTTTGAGGCCAGCCTGGTCTACAGAGTGAGTTCCAGGACAGCCAGGGCTGCTACACAGAGAAACTCTGTCTCAAAAAAAAAAGGGGGGGGTAGGAGAAAGACAGGAAGGAAGGAAGGAAGGAAGGCAGGAAGGCAGGAAGGAAGGAAAGACAGGAAGGAAGGGAGGAAGGAAGGGAGACAGGAAGGAAGGAAGGGAGACAGGAAGACAAGAAGGAGGAAGAGGAAATAAAGGAGGTAAAAGGGCAGAGGAGAAGAGAAGGTAAGGGGGAGGTTAACCAAAACTAAGGATGTATGAAAACCCATTATGGGAGACCACTACTTTATAAGCTAACTTAAATATATGTTTTTTGAAGAAAGAGCTTGAACACAAGTAACGCATGTCCATGCTGCATGGATGGATAATAATTTCCCTAGAAGGCATGGGTTATTAAACAAAAAAAAATGTAAACAAATATAAGTTCCTTCTACCTTAAGTTGATTTTGGTCATGGTATTTTATTATAGGAACAGAAAAGTAACTAAAAGATACTTCCCATTTGGGTTTCAGGACATAGAGAATAAAGCTGGAACTGAGCTCAGAACTTCCTCCCTGGTAGCATAGTTCCAAAAGGTGTTATGCAGGTTGCTGGGAGAGAAAACTGGCTATGGAGGTTGTCAGCCACTTTCTGATTGAATCTGAGGAGTGCTCCACATAAAAGAATTCAAGTCTGTTACTTTGAACCAGTCAAAAGTCCATGGCTGGGGAGGTAATAGGTTCTAAGGGGAGAAACTACTACTGTTGTTTTGCCAAACAGACATGTTATCAAACTGCTTTCTAATTTATTATTAGGTATTAGTGCTGCTCTTAATCTTAGAGAAGTTTCATTCTATAGTGGGCAGCAGTTAATGTGGAGACACATAAACATATGTGACTATTGAGTGCTCAGCCCTAAATGGGATGTTTCCACCAGCAAAACAAAGCGAAGGAGAACACCTTGGAAAAGGAGGAAAGGATGTAAGAGTCAGAGGATGGGAGGAGGACTGTGTAATGCTGTCCTCTGGACTGGCATGGCTGTTGCACTCACAAACCGTAACTAAGGTTACCTGCACAAGAGTAAGCCAAAAAGACCAGCCAACATTCCAGCAGGAAGAACTGGACTCAGTGGGTTACAAATAAGAGGAAAAGGACAAGAAAATGGGAGATGGGGAGGGGAGAGAAAGAGATTTGGATGTGGCTATGAGCAAGATACATTGCATACATGTATGAAATTGCCAAAAAATAAAGAAAAAATTATCATACAGGAAAAGGTTTATTTAAAACATTTGCCAATACAGATGTCAATTATAGAGATACAGTTGTAGTAGTAGAAAGAATTATCCACTACAACACTGTTTCTGGAAGCCAATCACATGAGTATCAATCAATAGGGAACTGATTAAACAAACTATGTCATGTCAACACAAAGGAAAGAGAATGAGGAAATCTTTACATTAATATAAAAGATGGCTTTCTAAACAATATGAAATTTTTAAAAAAATGCAAGTTATAAAATAACAGAACTGTCAGTTGTGTAAAAATAGAAGAATTCATTTGGAAACCAGGTGGGGAGCCTGGGGAGAGACAGTTCAGTTGGTGAATGCCTGCCACATAATTAATTATGAGGGCCCGTGTAAACTGGGCACGGAGGCTTGTACCTGTAACCCAACATGGGCTGGTGGTAGCACAGAGATAGGATTCCTAGAGCTCACTGGCCAGCTACCCTACAATAAATAAATAAATAAATAAATAAATAAATAAATAAATAAATAAATAAAGTGATGTGCCTAGAGAGATAGCTCAGTGGTTAGAAGTGCTTGGTCCTCTTCCAGAGGATGTGGGTTCAGTTCCCAGCACCCATATGACAGCCAGGTGATCTGATCTGACATCCTCTGGTGGCCTTCACAGATACTGCATGCAAGTAGCACACAGACATACACACAGACACAACACTTGCATGTATGTATTTTAACAATTTTTAAAATAAAAATATAGCTGGGCATGGTGGTCCATGCCTTTAATCCCAGCACTCAGAAGGCAGAAGCAGGTGGATCTCTGTGAATTTGAAGCCAGCCTGGTCTACAGAGTGAGTTACATGGAGAAATCCTGTCTCAACAAACAAAAAAAATACAGCTTATAAACCACATTACACAGAAGTGGGATTCTAGTGTCTATTTCAACTGTTTTTAAGGAAAGTCTCTTTTGACCATCCTAGCCCTCACTTAATCGTGCTTGTTAATCAGTATCTGTTACAGTTTGGTCCATGATAACTCATAGAGAGGCCTTAGCCCATAGTGTGGAGCTTCTGCTGCCACCACCACCCCCTTCATCACTGCCATCACCACCACCATCACCACCACTACCATCATTACCGCCATCATCGTCACCACCATCACTACCATCAACATTACCGCCCAGAAAAAGCAGAGCTTGCGCTTCTCCTAAACAAGGGATTCTTTTATGCTAAACTTGGAGGGTCCTGGGTCTGTTTCTTTGAAAGAGAGGGTTCTGCTCCCTGCTGCTCAGAGTCAGGAAGCTATGCAGCTATGATATGGAAGATGCTTTATCTAAGTAACTAGCCAACTCACCCAGGGATAGGGCTGAAGGATATGGCCTCTGCACTCCACTCTGTCCCCACCCCAGAGACCAGATACACTGATCAAAAAGTCTAATAAGAAAAGCTAATGGGGGGCAGAGAGGGAGGAAGGGAGAAAGAGGAAGATAGAGAGGGAGAGAGAGTGCATGCAAACAAAATGAGCCACTCACCCCTTGCCCCAGAAAGGCCAGTACAGGAACCACTTTCTCTGGGCGATGCACTGCAGGATCCGGGGGGCTCCATAGAGTCCCCCCATACAGGAAGCCAAGGATGAGATGTACAAGCCCAACAGGAAGAGGGAGCCAACCAGAGACACCTGTGTGAGACAGATGCTCCGTTACCACAGGCTGACCCTGGATGTCCTGTAGCAGCCTCTGTGCTAACCCTTATCCTCACCCCACCCCAGGGGTGCCACCTACTCAATAGTACTGGACTGTTGAAAGCAGGGTCTGGTGGGAGGGAGTTCTTTAGGTGAGGGGGTGTGTCCTTGAAGGGGATGGTGGGGTCTCAGGCTCTTCCCTTTTTGATTTTGAGAAGACAGTTTTGCCATGCTACACGCTTGCAGCCATTACCACTGTAGCCATTGGCATCCCTACAAGAGGCTCAAGTGCCGCACCCATGCAGCTAGAGTACCAAGCTGGCGGAGGGTGTCGGGATTGAAACACTTAACAGACCACCACGAGAAGTGAAGAGGAAGCTGCTGCCATTTATTAAAGAGAGTAATGGGCTTATATACCCAAGCCAGGGGATGGGCTAAGCACAGGAGGAAGTCATGCACCACCCACACCTGGGGTCAAGGTACAGGCACTGCACCCGGAAAGTGATGAGAATAACCTTGTTTGATCAACCTTGAGAGCATGGGAGTTCTACAGCTGGGCGGGAGGAGGAGAGGCTGTAACAGACAAGTACTCAAATTTCCTAACATTCAAGACAATGGGTCATGGAATGAGACCCCCAAACCAAAGCTAAGTAAGACTTTTATTACTTTATTTACTTAGGGTGGAGGTGTGTGGGTGCATTCCACAACATGCATGTAGAAAACGGAGAACAACTTGTGAACATTGGTTCTCTCCTTCCACTATGTGGGTCCTGGGGATCAAACTGAAACCACCTGGCTTGACTGCAAGTGTCTTTTTACCTGCTGAGCCATCTCATTGACCCCTAACTTTTCTCTTTATAAATTAATTATCTCAGGCATTGTATGATAGGGACTGGAAAGTGAGTAATACAATTATTCAATGACCAACACGGGCTTTTTTTTTTAACTACAAATAGTTACTACTTATTTGGGGGTGCGCTGTACCCCTGTACACCTTGCAGATCAGATGATCCAGAACATCAGCCCTCACTGTACACTTTGAGGCAGGGTCTCTCTTTCTTGCCCTGCACTGCATATTCTAGGTTAGATGATTTGCAAGCTCCCGGGGGATTCTCTTTCCTCCACCTCCCCGTCTTGCTGTAGAAATTCTGGGATTATGGTCTGTGACAATCCATCTGGCTTTTTACATGGATTCTGGGGATTCCAAATCAAGCCATCAGGACTGCAGAGTCAGAGCAAGCATCTGAACGTTCCCAGGGCCTAACCCTGGCATTTTGCTAATTTTGTTGATTTGTTTTGTCTGCTGAGACAGAGTCTTGCTGTAAGTCCAGGTTGTCCTTAATTCACAGAACTCCTTACCTCCAACTCCCTGGTTCTGGGATTACAGGCATGCTATGCTGGTCAGACCAAGCCTTGACCCTTTGCACTCCCCTGGTGCACCTTCCCGCTGCCCAGCTATTTCTCAGCCTCAGAGCTATATTCCCCTGCTATTTCTGGTTAGTTCATATCCTATATGGACTATATACTAGTTCTCAAATTGGGCAGGCATTAGATTCATCTCAGTGTCTCTAGAACCACTGGTTTCTGGGCCCTGGTCTTAGCATTTCAGATTCAGGGAGTATTGACAGGGGGCCTAAGAATGTGGATTTCCTGAAGGTTCCAAGGTAACATTGATGTCAATGGCTAGAAACCGCACTTTGAGAATTGGTGACTACGATTCCAGTCAGGCTGTTGCATTTTCTGAGTGATGCCCAAGACCCTGACAGAGTGACAAACTTAACCCTGATCCTAAAGCAGCAGTGACGACTCCTCTGTTGGTTGATAAGCGGACCCTGCACAGTCCACGACTCCCCTAGCCCCACACCCTGCACAACACTCACTGTTGGGATCCTCTGTCCACACTAGCTAATGTGCTCATTGTCCAACACTGGGCATCAAGAAGCAGCACAAGGCGGCTGGAAAGATGGCTCAGTGGTTAAGAGTGCTTACTGCTCCTGCAGAGAACCTGAGTTCAGACCTGGGCACCCCACATCAGGCAGCTTATTACAGCCTATAACTCCCATACCAGGGCATCTAGTGCCCTCTGGCCTCCACAGGCCTATGCATGCACACACACACAAACTCATTTGGGTACATACATTAAAAAAACAAAAGGTGCAGTACAAACCCATCTCCTCTGTGAGACATCTTACTTCTCTACCAGGGGTTTCCCCAGTGTCATGAGGCTGAGGATAGGAGAGGCCTATCACAGTCTCCTCTACCAACCTGTTGATTTCAATCAGACCCCATGCTTCCAGTATTCTCAGTGCCCAGCAGAGGTAAATAAATGGTGAATTAATTAATAAGTTAATTAATTGATGTAATCCGCAACCCATACATCTCACAGATGTAAAGAGAGAGAGCAAGAGAGAACAAAGCTGTTCCCCTTGGTGCCAACTGGCAAGGGACCAGTGCAGTTGTCCACGCACTAGGTGAGCCTTGAACTCACCTCATGAATCCTCACCTGGACCTTGGGAAGCCCCTCTTTTTTGATGACTGGCCGCCCCGTCTCCATACTGCCTTACTCCAGACATGGTGACTTGAAATGTGCCCTTCAAGAGCTCATTTGCATAAATCTGACAGATGGTTAGATGTAATTTTCACCTTGTCACGTACAGCCTTCTTGATGAAGGTTCACCATCTCCCATTGTCCTAGTTAGCTTCATGTGTCAACTTGACATAATCCAGGGTTATCTAAGGAAGTCTCAAGTAGGGGCTGCCTAGATTAGTTTGGCCATATCTGAGACATTTTTGTAATTGCTAGTTGATGTAAGAGGACCAAGCCTGCCGTGGGCATCCCTAGGCAGCTGAGTCTGAGCTGCCTAAGAGAGCGAGCTAGGAGGAGGAAGCCTATAAGCTCTGTTCCTTTGCTGGTTTCTGTTTCAAGCCTCTGACTTGGCTTTGCTTTGATAATTGGAATGAACCCTGTAGGCAAATTTTCTCCCCAACTTGCTTTTGGTCAGGGTTTTATCATAGCAGTAAAGAACTATGTCTTATTTCCTTGCTTGAACAATGGGCTAAGTCCACATGGTCAAGTCATACTGAACCCAAGGCCCTGGATAACCTATTTCCTGTATCTCAACTTATCACTAAAATAATCTGACTGATAAGTCCTGTACCAATCAGGCTGCTTGATTTGAAGGCACACAAACAACAGGGCTGGTGAGATGCCTCCACAGGTAAAGGCACCTGCTGCAAGCCCAGCAATCCGAATTTGATCTCTGGGGCCCACACGTTTGTCCTCTGCCCTCTGTGCATGTGACCCCTCCAGAAGTAAATTGAAAAGAAATGAGTGTATCTGGAGGTTCAGACTCCTCACTTGGAACAGTTCAGCCAGAGCATAACCAGTGCCCTCCACCCTGCACATGACCCTGACCATCTCTCTATCATTGCATCATGCACTGCTCTTGAAGAATTCATCCACCCCACCTCAGTCATGTGACCTGTTAGGGCTGCAAAGGGGGTGTCAGGAAAGGGTCTGGTCCTTCAAACTTTTGAATATTAAACGGGGACCTCATAACCTGCAAAATGTGAGGAAGGGGTCAGAGGCTGGACAGAGGCAGCGGGGTCCCTGCACAGCCATGCTGTCCTTCATTCCACATGGACTGCTTTCCCCACAGGCGCCAGATCAACCCAGGTGGATCTCATCTGCATCTCGTTTCAATGCCAGGCGTTCCTCAGGCTTGTCCTCCCCTTCTCTTACTGCTTTAATTATTAGAAATCACTGTTATCGATGTTTCCCATCATGTCTTGTGCTCTACCAGCATTTTGTGATTCTCTCCCCTGTGGAAGCGTTAATCAGGCTCGTGGTTTCCCTCACCCATGCGCCCTGCACTCCCTTAGGAACACAGCAGAATCACTCTCGGCCTTCACCCACAGCAGAGGCTGGAATCAGTGAAACCTGGGCACTTTACATGATCCGAGTCCTGGCTATTTCCCACAATTCCTAGGAAAACTGCCTCTGTGAGATCCCCCATGCATCCTGAGAGGAACCATCTGTAATCTTTCTTTGCATCTTCTCTACCAAATGCATCCTATGTTGATGACTTAAAAAAAAGAAAGGAGGGGAAAAAAAAAAAAAAAAACAACAAGACTGAGATGAAACTTTATCAAAAAGCATTTTGAAGTTCTAACTTGGTGATTCTCTTCTCAGCCCTTATCTAAGAATCACCCTGGAGGTTCTGACTCAATGGGTGCTTGGCGGGACATGTGTACCCATTGTAAAAAGTCTCCCAGGTAATCCTAGCATATAGTCAGTGTGAATAGCTGGGCACAGGATAGTGCACCCTTTACACTCACTCCTAGAAAACATGTTTCAGAAAGACAGGAATGGATCGTCCTTCAGAAATCTGACTGCTTCTTAGCCAAGAGCTAGGGAAATCATCCGTTCGTGTGGATGGAGGATGGGTTCTAGAACACCAAGGGTATCTAAATCTATTGCTCAGGTACCTGGTATAAAATGGCATTATATCTAGCTATAATTTACCTACATCCTCCTATATACTCACTCATCTCTAGATGACTACACATAGTATCTAATGCACACATGTGAGCATATGCATGCACACATGTGTAACTTTTTATTTTCATTTAAAGCATGTCCATCCACTGGAATGAGACTCCCTAGTCTGCATCTCTCCAGTGCTGGCTGAACCCCAGGAACCTTGTCAGCGTCTGGCTCTGTGATCTCTGTGACTGGTGATGACTAGTGACTTCATCTTGGGCTGCCTTCCACAGATACACCCTGGGACTCCTCCAGAACCCTTGGGCTGGGGGTCAGAGTGGAGATCACCCACAAGTTCAGGCGAATTAAGAGGTCAATGCCTCCACCTCACAGCTTCCTCTCAACTCATATTTCCAGAAATATGTTTCCCAAAAATTCCTTTACGCTGATCCCAGCCAAATCTGGCCTTCGATTGATAGCCAGTTCCCACAAGGAGGCAAAGTCCACTTAGTCTCTGAGAGGCGGTACTGCCTGTGATGTGAGCAGAGGCCCCCAGCCACTCACCAGCCATGCAATGGGGAAACAGTCATGGGCTTTCAGAGTCCCTCCTGGGTACATGAAGCTAATGGATTAGGATTGACTCTGGGGGGGATTTCCATCTGTAACAAAGACCCTTTGTCATCCTCTTCCTACTTTACTTGCTCTTATCTTGTGAACTGGCATGTCTTAGGATTCTTGGTCCTCTCAGCCTGTTATAAATACCCACTTCCTAGAGTGTGTCCAGTTTACATAATCTATTCCATAAATATTGTTCTCTAGGCGGGTCCTCTATCACAGAGAATAGTGGGATTGACCGCTTTCTTACTGAATTAAACATGGAGGGCGCAAAGGGGGGCAAAGCGTCCCTAAGATAAATGTCTCCACCTATGAAGATGTCCCTGTGAGGAGTGTGAAGAGGTTAAAATTTAATAACCTCCTGCCATGTGTCACACGGTGATTTCAAAGGCTATTTCACAACTGCCACATACAGTAAAATATTTGAAGAAAGCATAAGTCAGGGAAGTTCCTCTGGTGTGGAAAAACTGGGTTGGGGAGACAAAGAATCAGAAATAGATCAGAGAAGCTGCAGGGAACCTCAGCAGACACAGATCAGCTGACCAGGCACCCATGGTAAAGGACTGAGGACAACCAACAGCCATCCAAGAACAGCACTGGGAGGGGCATGCAAGCCACCAGCACCAGAGCATTCCAGAGCCAGCAGCTCTGTGTCTAAGGTGACATTGGGGAACTCCAATAGATGCAGCCCAGCCTAGAACCAAGACCTAGCTGAGATGTGAGCCTGGGCTGAATGGCAGTAAAACTACATGAGGACAATGGGCCATCAAAGTGAAGACACCTCTACAAGCCAAACTTCTCTAGGCTCTGGGGTAAGGTCACACGGTCCAACCAACTGTCTGAATGTAGTGCTTGCCACTGCAATAGGGTCAGACCTTTGTCTGCAGCTGTGTGGATGGGGGGAGCTAGGGCAGAGGGGAGGAAGTCTGGGGAAAAGATCTTGGACGATTTGGGGGGCTACTCTTGGAGTTTTCCCTGCTGGTCCATCCCCTGTCCACTCGTGCACCGTATCCTCCAAGAACCAAGGTCATTTGCTTTTCTTCATGGGCCTTACAGTTGCCTGTTCCAGGAAATGGTCTCTTGGGTACCCTCCAAAGCCCATGGTTCACCTTTCACATGTATATACGTGCATCCCCACATACCATAGCCAAGCTTGCCAAGCCAAGCCAATTGGCCTCACCCACTTGTCTCACCGTCCAAGACATGTGGCATTCCTAAGAACATTCCCTCTGTTGACAGGTTTACTGAGTGAGGACCTTCCACCCACAGGCTATGGAGGCTGTAGTCTGTATGTCTGGAGATGTTTTTAACCTGTCCTGTGATGTTCTTCCTTAGTTACAAGGTCTCTTCCATGTCCATGCTGAGATTTCCCTCCAAAGAGCCACACCCCAGCGGGAAATCTGCCTCCTCTCTCCAGACAGTCTCTAACAGGTGAGGGGAGTACCAGGCAGGTAGCTGCTGGAGAGGAAGCTGCTCTCCAGGCCAGCAGAGCCTGCCCCGCCCCCACCGCCCCCTCCCCACCACACAGCTGCTGACAAAGGGCAAGCAGGGATCCCCAGGGAAGTGCTCCTTCTTGGCTCCAATGGCTTTCTGAGGCTTTCAGTTTCTCACTTGTAACCACACTCTCACCCCACCGAGAAGAGGTCCATGAAGGTCAGACTCCAGGTGAACCCGTGTGTGTGTGTGTGTGTGTGTGTGTGTGTGTGTGTGTGTGTGTGTGTGTCTGTGTGTGTGTGTGTGTGTCTGTGTGTGTGTCTGTGTGTGTGTGTCTGTGACTGTGTGTGTGTCTGTGTGTGTGTCTCTGTGTGTGTGTGTGTCTGTATGTGTGTGTGTGTGTGACTGTGTGTGTGTCTGTGTGGAGTCTGTGTGTGTGTGTCTGTGTGTGTGTCTCTGTCTGTGTGTGTCTGTGTGTGTCTGTGTGTCTGTGTGTCTGTGTGTCTGTGACTGTGTGTGTGTCTGTGTGTGTCTATGTGTGTGTGTGTGACTGTGTGTGTGTCTGTGTGAGTCTGTGTGTGTGTGTCTGTGTGTGTGTCTCTGTCTGTGTGTGTCTGTGTGTGTGTCTGTGTGTGTGTCTGTGTGTGTGTCTGTGTGTCTGTGTGTCTGTGTGTCTGTGACTGTGTGTGTGTCTGTGTGTGTCTATGTGTGTGTGTGTGACTGTGTGTGTGTCTGTGTGAGTCTGTGTGTGTGTCTGTGTCTGTGTGTGTCTGTGTGTGTGTCTGTGTGTGTGTGTGTGTGTGTGTGTGTGTGTGTGTGTGTCTGTGACTGTGTGTCTGTGACTGTGTGTGAGTAAATGAGAGAGAATATAACTGGGGACAAACATTCCAACATTCCTCCCCTGAGATTTGGGGCTCTGGGCCAGCTCTCTCATGACCTGAGTGATCTCTTCTCCCTTCCCATCCTGCCTTTGTGCTGAGGTCATGACCTCTAAAAACAAGTACACCTGTACTGGAGTCTGTGCACTGCTGTGGGATATTGTATGCTGTTCAGTATTTGTTTTAATAATCTAAATATGTGTGCATTCTTTTATGTTGTGTTTGTTTAACTCTATGAAGTTGTGTTACTTTATCTGCCTAAAATGCCTGATTGGTCTAACAAAGAGCTGAATGGCCATTAGCTGGGCAGCAGAGAGAAATAGGTGGGGGACTGTCAGGCAGAGAGAATAAATAATAGGAGAAATCAAGTCTAGAGGAGAGAGAAAAAGGAAAGCAGAAGATACCCAGCCAGACTTGGAATAAGAAGGAAAGATATACAAAAATAGAGAAAAGTAAAAGTCCAGAAGCAAAAGGTAGATGGGATAATTTAAATTAAAAAAAAAAAAAAATCTAACTAAACAAGCCAAGCTAAGGCTAGGCATTCATAAGAAAGAATAAGCCTTCTTATATTTATTTGGGGGCTGGATGGTAGGCCCCCAAAGAGCAAAGAAAGAATAAACCTCTCTCTCTCCCTCTCCCTCTCTCTCTCTCTCCCTCCCTCTCTCTCTCTCTCTCTCTCTCTCTCTCTCAAAAAGAGACCCTCATGAGTGTGGAGACCAAACCCAAGTACACTTTTAAAAAGCCAGCTCCATCTCCTGTGTCAGTCAGGTTTCTGCCATCACTGGTGCTCTGTGCAGATATATTGGCTCCACACCAAGAAACCCTCCCTAACTGACAGAGACCTCCCTAACTAACAGAGACCCTCCCTAACTGACACCCTTCCTAAGTGACTGAGACCCTCCCTAACTGACTGACTGAGACCCTTCCTAAGTGACTGAGACCCTCCCTAAGTGACTGAGACCTTCCCTAAGTGACTGAGACCCTCCCTAATTGACTGAGACCCTCCCTAACTGACTGACTGAGACCCTCCCTAATTGACTGAGACCTTCCTTAACTGACTGAGACCTTCCTTAACTGACTGAGACCCTAACTGACTGAGACCCTCCCTAACTGACTGACTGACTGACTGAGACCCTCCCTAAGTGACTGAGACCTTCCCTAAGTGACTGAGACCCTCCCTAACTGACTGAGACCCTCCCTAACTGACTGAGACCTTCCCTAAGTGACTGAGACCCTCCCTAATTGACTGAGACCCTCCCTAACTAACTGACTGAGACCCTCCCTAATTGACTGAGACCCTTCCTAACTGACTGAGACTTTCCCTAACTGACTGAGACCCTCCCTAACTGACTGAGACCCTCCCTAACTGACTGAGACCCTCCCTAACTGACTGAGACCCTCCCTAACTGAGACCTTCCCCTAACTGACTGAGACCCTCCCTAACTGACTGAGACCCTCCCTAACTGACTGAGACCCTCCCTAACTGACTGAGACCCTCCTTAACTGACTGAGACCTTCCCTAAGTGACTGAGACCCTCCCTAACTGACTGAGACCCTCCCTAACTGACTGAGACCCTCCCTAACTGAGACCTTCCCTAACTGACTGAGACCCTCCCTAAGTGACTGAGACCCTTCCCTAACTGACTGAGACCCTCCCTAAGTGACTGAGACCCTCCCTAACTGACTGACTGACTGACTGAGACCCTCCCTAAGTGACTGAGACCCTCCCTAATTGGCCACCATTCTCTGGAAATGGTGGGAATTTCAGAGTCTGCTTTTCCTCTGTGAATTTGAGGCACAATGGGAGTTTTAGGGAATTTTTCAGACAATCTGATTCTTGTGAGTTTAATCGATGCCAAATAAGTGTCCTTGGTGTCACATGATGCCCAACTTGTAAAGGAAGTGATGAAACTCAAGGAATTCACTAATCCAGACCAACCCAAAGTTTCTGTGATTCTTAGGAGAGCCTGCCGCCATGTACCCTCCCCTCCTCCACCTCCCTGCTCTTATGAGCAGCATTTCCTGGTGGCAGCTGAAGCTACCAACAAAAATGTAAAGACTGAGGAGACAGGAATTCAAAGTACCGGATTCTTCTGTCAGCTCTGATATCTCCTGAACCCCACCTCCCCCCATGTGTCTCTGTCTCCCCCCTCTGCCGACACCCCCCTACCATCCGTCTGCATGTTTGATCAAGTACATGTGAGTAAATGGAGGGCAGAGGTCAACCTTGGGTGCTGACCTTGAAGGGACCAGACCCTCACCCAGCCCCTTGCTTTGGCAGCCATGACAGGATGCAGAAAAGACCCAGCAAGATGTGGGCCTCTGACTCAGCAACATGGGCTGAGCTCCTGACCTTCCTTAATTACTGGGAATAAACTGTCAGATACCCTCCATGTGGCAAGGAACCAATCAGAAGTTGGCAGGCTCTGGATGTGCTTTATGGTAACGGTGGCATGCAGAGCATAGCAACTGCCCTGGGAGGGCCTCCAGTCATAGCAACCTTCCTGTAGCTGCAGCTGACCAATCAACACAGGACAGGCCTCCCAAGCCCAGACATGCACCAATCCTGAGACTGTTACTATACAACTAGCAGACTCCCCCAGACACTCCCCTTGCTCTACCAATGCTCCCCTGCCCCACTGCTGTTCAAGGTCCTCTCCTGCCCCTGCCTTCTTCACCTGCTGTCCCGCTGTGTAGGATGGGGGGGTAGGAGGGGGCAAATCTTTGCTTTTGCATCAGATCTTGGGTCTCTTGGTGATTTGGGGATGGTTCAGAGTTTGGGCACAGCAGACATTAGCTGCCCACTTGTTTTTCATGTTTTGTTTTTTACTTACATTGTGTGTGTGTGTGTGTGTGTGTGTGTGTGTGTGTGTGTGTTTGCTTGCGTATACATGTGCATCATGAATCATGCCACAGTAAATGTGTGGTAAGAGAACAAATTTCCAGTTTTCTCCTTTCATCGTGTGACTTAGGAGATGCAACTTAGGTCATCAAGCTTGGCAGAAAGGACCTTAGCCTGCTGAGCCATCTTTCTAGCCCTTCTCCTTGTTTTCTGAGACTGGGTCTCTCACTGAGACCTGGTGTCATTAAGTAGGCTAGGCTGGCTTGTCAGAGAGCCCCAGAGATCTTCCTGTGTCCCCTCCCCAGTGCTAGAATTGCAAGTATTTTACATGGGTCCCTAGGGGAACAACTTGGGGCCTCATGCTTGCACAGCAAACATTTTACCAACAGAGCTGCCTACCTGCCACCCTGTGTCTTGATCTCTTTACATGAAAGATGAACCTATTATCTGTTCATGCCAGTCTCTGGATGCTGGAACCTGAGGACCATGCTAAGGATCCACGGACAGATGCTGCACATTTCCCACATGCCTGTCCCCTAAGCCCTCATTGGTCCTGGGCTGAGCAAGATACAGATTCCCCAGGGCTACAAGGGGAGGCATTTGTGTGTTCAAGGAACAAGTAAGCCCTACAGATTGAGCCCTTTGTGGGGCACAGGGCACACCCACCTTTTCAGCTATCAGGAAGTCAGAGTGGAGGGCCTCTCGGGTACAGATGGCACCAAGCAGGAAGGCAAAGACGATGTACAGAAACCACCTGCAAAACCCAAGAGAGTGAGCTGCCACCCAGCCCAGCCCCACCCCACCGAGCCTCAGGTTTCCTTGGGAACCTGTGTCATGAAAGGCCAGCCATGACGCCAAGGAGCTAGCCTGGGAAGCTGCATTTTGTACTTTCTCCTCTGGGACCAAGGTAGCAGTGTTTTCATAAAGAAGGGTACTGAGGGGGCGAAGTGGGAAGCCCAGCTGCCAGGTCTTGGCCAGGGTTGACCTGCCGTCCCACAGCCCATCCAACTTCCTCCAAGCAGAAGAGCTGTGTATGCAGTCATCTCCTGGGCCTCTGGTCTCTAGACCACAGATAACAGGTACTGAGAATTTTGTCACCTTGGCACAAGCTAGTGTCAACTGAGAAAATGTCTGTAAGGTTGACCTGTGGCCTGTAGGCAAGTGTGGGAGGCTTTTTTTTTTTTTTTTTGGATTAATGATTGATGGGGGGAGGGTCCAGCCACTGTGAGTGCTGCCATCCCTGGGCAGGTTGAGCAAACCATGTGGAGCAAGCCACTGAGCATCATTCCTCCATCCATCATCTCTGTTTCTGTTCCTGCCTCCAAACTGACTTCCCTCCATAAACTGTAAGCGGAAATAAACCCTTTCCTCTCCAAGGTCATGGCATTGTATCACAGCAACAGAAAGCAAATTAATACATAGAGGAGAGAATTAAAAGGCAGAGCCATAGCCTGCCTCTACCACCAAGCTGCAGCCCGTGTAAGAGAATAAGTCACATGATCCCAAGGTCTGCCCATTCCCATCTGGGCAATAATGACAGGATATACCAGCCTCTGACTTGCAGCTGGCTGTGTCTAAAGCAGGGCTGGCTGCTCATATGGAACCTTCTTCCTCTTTCTCCCAACACTAGGCTCTCCCTGTTTCTTCATTTCTTACCAATGGTGTTGCCTCATTTTGCACACATGGCCATGGAGGGCTGGGGTACCTGACTGGCAGCAATGGAGGCACTGCAGTGTGTGTTTGCAGGTGGGTATTTCAACAACTTAAAGTATTGTGTTATGCAGGCTTCTCACACAATGAAGGCAGAGATGCATCCTTCTGCCCACACAAGGGGAGACAGCAGAAGATTCTAGAGGGTCAGAAACAGACCCTAGGTCATGTCACAGTCTGCTGGTGAGAGCAGCACAATGGGAACTAAAACTCCAAAACTAGCAACCCTAGGGCAGCAGAAGGGGAAGGAAGACCCATCTCTGAGCTTCTGCTACTCACCCTCCAACGTAGCATCTCCCTCCACCCATAAGGTGCACACATGTAGACACACCCACACATACGCTCACATTCACACACTCACACTTGCATGTACACACACACACACACACACACACACACACACACACACATTATATACACCCAGAAAGCTGACGAACAGGATGCAGACAGTAGTCTGTGATTGCAACATACTTCATTTCCATGTTCCCACCACAACCCTGGGAACTTAGTGGTTAAAAAAAAAAAATCCCCTAGTTAAAAATGAGGGTGGAGAGGAGGCAGGGTGGTTGAGGGGGTGGGGTAAGGGAAGGATTTGGTTTGCATTCATGACCTTTCTCCTCCTGAAGCATTCTCAGGCAGAGGGTGTGAAAGGACAGGGTCTGAACCCGGCAGACGTGAATTTTCCAGCCCACCGAGTGTAAAAGGAGGGTTGGAATACAAAATAGGTTGGTCACAGCCAGGGCACTCTTGGAACAATGGGGGAGTCCCCTCTTCTGCCTGGGGTTTTCTCTCCCATTCTCCAGCTCACACTGATTGCTAAGAAGGGAACTTACGAGATGCCAACAGCTGCTAGGGAGCCTAGAGGTATGCTGGTAGCAGGCTCCCTCAGGTCTCCTCCCATGTTGAAGCCAGCCATGACGCCTGAAAGACACCCAGACAAGGGATGGAGTGAGGCGGGTACTCTGAAGCAAATAGCTCTTCCCAGGGTGGTCCCTTCCTGTCCTCTGGGTCCTTTCCTGGAAGCTGCCATCTGCAACAGTGCAAGCAGGCCACTGCCTCATCTCCCCCTGGCAACTGGGGAGGCATCTGCGGGGCAGTGAAAGGGACCTTTGTGGATTGTGCTGTGCTCAGGGAGGAAATCCCTCCCAGCTCTGAAAGCATCTTACAACTCTGGAAAGTATCAAGGATGAGGGAGGTGTGCTCACAGCCACAACGGTCCTGATGCCCCATGCTGAGCTCTGCCTGCTTAGCTAGGACAACCCAAAGTAGCTCCTAGAACAAAAAGCCTGTAGATTTATTCTGCTGCCAGCTATTTTATTGAGGGTTCAAGTACACTCGGGGTCAGGTATCACCCAGTAGCCAGGACAAAGTGCCATGCTCAGAGCTCCTGACCTACCAAAGGGCTCCAAATGACAAAAATCTGCCGAGACCACTGTGTCAGTCTCTTATTACCTTCAGTCCCCAAGAACACCAATGAAGCATTTGATAGGTAGAGGCAAGTGGATGTCTGTAAGTTCAAGACCAGCCTCCTCTGTATGGAAAGTTCTAGGACAGCCAGAGCTACATAGTAAAACCCTGTCTCAAAAATTAATCCCCTCCCTGCACACAAGAAAAAAATAATGAAAATTAATTCATCTATCATGGTAGGGGACCAATAGCATGGATGGGAGGAGGGAGGTACTTCCTCTCTCTAGACATACTCAACAGGACAATGTGTTTTGAAGTGAGATGAGGGCCCAGCCCATGAGTGCTCTATCAACTCAGAGTGAAGGGAAATATCACCATGAAACTCTTGACACAGCAGGTAGAGATGGCAGCGCCAGGAACGTGGCCCTGATGGAGCTTTAGTGGACTCAGGGATGACATGGGTCTGATACCACCATCGTAGACTGACACTCAGCCTGCCTGGCTGGGTAAGCGCTTTGTGCAGATTTTCTTTCTGTTTAACCTTTACCACAACCATTCCAGAAAAGGAGAATTATTCCCTTGTTTTATAGGAAAGCTCTAGAAAAGTTGACTGAAATAGCCTAAAGGCTTACATTTGGTAACTGGCAAAGCCAGGCTTCAGCCTGGCTATCTGGCTCTGACAGTCCCATTCCTAATGGTCTCTGCTGTGATGCCTCAGGGAGCCTGGGAGGAGCAGAGTCAAGAGAGAGGATTTGGGGCCAGGAAGCTATGGGGCGGGGCTAGTTTAAAGAACCCTGGATATTGCACCAAGGATTGGCTCTACACACATTTTTGTCCTGGTTATTCTACCCACAAGAATTTACCCAATAGCCAAGGGCACTGTGCTGGGCCGTCAACTGAGAGTCACTGGGAGGAGGGACCCTCAGTTGAAGAACTGTCTGGATCAGATTGGCCTGTGGACATGTCTGTGAGGAATTATCCTGATTGAAGATTGATGTGGGAGGGCCTAGCCCACTGTGGGAAGCATGTTCCCTATGCAGATGGGTCCTGGGCTAAGTAACAAAGCCAGGAAGCAACATTCCTCCATGGTTTCTGATTCAGTTTCTCCCTCCAGGTTCTTTCCTCATGTTCCCTCAGTAATGGACTGTTACTAGCAAGTATAACCCAAATGTACTGGTCAGGTTTCTGTTAACTTGACACAAGCTAGAGTCATCTGAGAGGAGAAACCTCAAGTAAGAAAATGCCTCCATAAGATCAGGCTATAGGCAAGCTGATTGATGGGAGAAGGCCTAGCCCATTGTGGGTGGGGCCGCCTCTGGTGTCCTGGGTTCTATAAGAAAGCAGGCTGAACAAGCCATGGGGAGCAAGCCAGTAAGCAGCACCCCTCCATGGCCTCTGCATCAGCTCCTGCCTCCAGGTTCCCTTCCATGTTTGAGTTCCAGTCCTTCTTTCGATGATAAATAGTGATACAGAAGTGTAAGCCAAATAAACACTTCCCTCTCCAACTTGCGCTTTGGTCGTGCTATTTTGTCAGAACAATAGAAATCCTAACTAGGACATCAAATAAACCCTTTTGTCTTCTGAATTTCTTTTGGTCAGACTGTTCTATCACAGCAACAGAAAAGCAAATCAGAACACCTATGAATGAAGGTGTAACCAACAGGTTCATAAATGTGGTGATATTTTGTTTGTGATCTAATAAAGCTCCCGTGAGAGCAGACCGGATGGCCCCTTACAGTCTGAGGTGGAGTTAAGAGCTAGTGGCTGGCCCGTTGCTCTTCTGATCTTCAGGCCAGCTTTATTTGTTAGATTACAAACAACATCTCACTACATACAAATACTTATTTAAGCAGTGAAAATTACAGGCTATATCATGCCCTAAAGCTAGAGGGTTAGTTAGCTAAGAAAATGATGATGATATGCCTTCAATAAATACTAGGCCTCAGATTCAGTGTGGGATATGCTGTGACACAGAAGGGCAGGTAAAGCTATTGTCTAAAGAGGTTTAGCAGAAACAGAACATATGGCATATTCCCACTGTTACCAGAGAGAGAGAGAGAGAGGAAAGAGGCTCAGTTCATGAAGTGCTTGCCACACAAAGAATAGGACCTGAGTTCGAGGCCCTCACCCACATAAATAGAAAATGGTAGCATATGCCTGAGATCCAGCCCTGGGGAGGTCAAGACAGCACCCCTGGGGCTTGTGGCCAGACAGTTTAGCTGAATCGGCAAGCTCCAGGTTCAGTGAGGAGACCTCATCTTAGAAAACAGGATGGAGAATGACAGAGGAAGACACACACGCATACACACACATACACACACACACACACACACACACACACGCACACACACAAGGAACTAGAACAAGTTTACAAATATTCATCATATTTCTACATGATGGAAGAACATTTGTTTTTTCAATTTGTTTATATTTTCCCAGTGTTTTACAGTGATCATTTTTTAGCTTTGTTTATGACAGGCTGACCTTGGACTCTATGTACCTCCCAAGGGCCAGGATGACAGGTTAGTGTATTCAGAGCTGATGCTCCAATCCCCTCCCTGCTCCCCTCCCCTATACAAGGCAAACACTGTCAATTGAGCTACATCTAAGCTCAAGGCAATTTTCCACTATGGGGGAAATAAGGTTGGAAATGACCTGGCAGGTCATTCCTATTATCTTTCTATTCATTCTTCTTCTCCTTAAAGGAACTAGTAAAGGTGCTGGTGGGATTAACTGGTGCCTCTGCAGAGAGAATGCATCTATTCTAAGACAAAACTGTTTGGGACACAGAGACAATTAAAAACAACAACATGACAGAAATGGAAAGGGCAGCTTTGGAAGGTTCCTGGGGATTCTCAGTACATGGCCTGAGGGCTGCCAGGCTGCCTATGTGGATGCTGCACCTCAATGAAGCCCTGCCTGTGAATCAGCCAGGCACACAGACTGTGCTTACCCTCCCATCCAGCAGGAAAACAGTACTGAACAACCTATAGCACAAGAACCCACACAACAACCAGAGCTCACCAGCTGAGGGTTGAGAACCACAACCAATAAACAAAAACCTGAATAAGTATGGAGCAACCCCAATAGAAGAAACACATAAATCATTGCTGAGAGAACTTTGAAGAAAAACACTAATTAGTAGCTTCGGATACATCCAAGAGGAATATCCTTCCAGCAAAATAAAATGCAGAGGAAAAAATTCCAAAAAGAAAGGATAATTATAAGTTAAATTGTGATCATTAGAGTTAAATATGCCATAGATCTGGGCTGGTGAGATGGTCTGTGGGTTAAGGCATTTGCCACTACATTTGACAACCTGAGTTTGATCCCTGAGGCCCTCATGGGGGTACATACAATTAACTAATAAACTAATTTTATAACTTATTTATATTAAGTTGTAAATGCCATAGATCTGGAAAATAAAATTAAGTGTATATGCCCAAGCATGTAGGATAGAAATAGAAAGGGGTAGGAAAGTTCAGGAAGTCAGAGAGAAACTTGAGATTGTAGTAGGCAGAGAACACAGAGAAAATAGAAACAGAGAAGATAAAAGAAAACTCTAGGTTAAGAGATAGAAGTTTCTCCAAATGAAGAAGACCCATGTCTTCATTCCCTACTTCCCAGCACCTAAACACATCACTGTGCTATTTCCAGAGAAATCCAATGCTGCCAAGGATAAAAACAAGCAAGCAAACAAACAAACAAACAAACAAAAAACCCTGAACATTAACATGAGAACTAAAAGCTGACCAGCATCAGGCTTCTCATCAACACTGAATTCTAAAAACACTAATTTTGAAATTTGTAGGGAAGATTGTTTTTAGACTAGAGTTTTTGGATAGGTGATCAATTAAGGGAAGTAAAGTTAAGCCAACAACAAGACCTCAGAAACTTCCCTATAAAATTTCTGAGAAAGTTGCTAAAGTATGTACTCCAACAAAATGAAAATGTCAGTTGCAAAGGGGAAAAAGTAGCGGTAATAACTCAGGAGTGACGTGAAGCTCCAAGATAAAGGGAGAGGAGCCGAGGCTGAAGTTTACAAGGACAGGGGCCCTGGGTAGGAAATGTATGAAGCAATAGTGGCAATGCATGGTCACACACAATTACTTTTAAGATTTTTGAAAATCTAGGAAAAGCAGCAAAAATTTCCAAGGTCTAAATAGGACAGGGATAACCCCAGAGGACATCATGGGTCCTCTCCTACAGGGTTCTCTCTTGAGTGTTTGAGAAGCAATGGGGGCTCACTGCTTACCATCTGGGTGAAGGACAGTAGACCTCAAGTAAAGATCTAGGTTACATGGAACCTAAACTTGTAGAAGTAGATGTATATAAGGTTATGAATATGAAACTAGGGTGGGGCCTTAGTAGGAATTCGTGGCTTCATTGACTTCCTGGAAGGGGCCGCAGCATTTCTCCAAAGCTTGGAAACTGAAGTGAAAGGTTCATGTTAGCTGAGCACGGTGGTGCCCTTCTGTAAGGAGCAAAGGCAGGAAGATCAGCTACACAGCAAATTCTTGGATAACCTGGGCTATGTTGTATGTGTGTGTGTGTGGGGGGGGTTGTGTTCATGGCATTTGGAAATGGAACTTTTGAGAGGTAACTAGGATAAGAAGTCATAAGAATGGGACCACATGGGGACACTGGTGGTTTTATAAGAAGAAAACACTAAGTGTGGGCCGATGGTAAAGCACTGTCTTATTTAACATGTTGAGACCCTGGGCTCCACTCTTAGCATCCTATACCACTAAGAACAGCAAAGCCCAACTGCCTAGCCCAGCCCAGTGGCACCTGCCTATAATTCCGGTGGGGAGGTGTAGAGAAAATCTGAGCTAGCATGCTTTGCTATGTCTCACCATGTGACATCCTCCAGCAGGTTCTTACAAGTCACTAGGCTTTTACCAGATGCCTCCAGAATCATGAGTTGGATAAACTTCTATTCTTTATAAATTACCCAGTCTCAGGTATTTTGTGTTAGCAATAGAAAATAGACTAAGGTGACACCCCTGTTTCTCATAGACCCAGGGAGGGTTTAAGTGAAAGACTTGTGTCAAGAGCTCAGCACAGTGTGTTGCAAAATCGGCTATGACAATAACAATTACACTTATAATAGTTTGATAAAAATTATAACATCTATAAAATTATCAACCACCTTTCCTGCCCAAATTCCATCAGAATAAAGTGGCATCTGCCCCATCCCTTCTAACCCTAACCCTAACCCTAACCAGCCCTCTCTAGTCCTTAAGCCTGGAGTCCCCCTCTACCCCAGCAGGTGCTTGTCCTCATTCATGACAGACAACATTGGAGGGCTAGGGGAATAGCTTGGGGGATGGATGACTAGTAAGGTCAGCACTAGCCAGGGGTGGGGGGGGTGACTGGGCCATAAGCAAGGGGCAACCAGGATGTAGGTCCTGCAGGCAGACAGCTTCCCAGGGTACGTGTGTATAAACAGGAAGTCGGGCTCAAGAGTCAAGGGCATCACAGAAATAGACCTTGACAAAGAAGATGGCTATGGACATTCTGGTAAAAGCTGTTGGTTTCCCACCAAGTTCTTTATGCTGGGTGTGGTCAACCACAGCCCTGAGTGCTGACTGTGGCCAAAGAGCCTCTATCCTTTCCAGTAAGAGTTCAGGATTTGAGGACAAGGCTTCAGTGACTTCATCCTACTGGTATTATCCTCAGCTGTCTCTTCCATGAACTGTGGTCCTGGGTTCCTGGAGTGGCTGCCTCTGTAAGGGCGTGTTTGGGAAAACCCTGTAGGGAGGGATGTTTGGGGTTGGAGAGTTTGGTGGTGCCGCTTGGAGAAGGAAACTGCCCCTATTCCCACCCCTGCAACCCCTTCCCGGGGGAGGTGCAGCCAGCTTGGTGGGAACAGGGTCAGGCCTCATAAATGCAGTGGGGCCACCACACCTAATGCTCTGCTACTCCTCTGAAGTCACCCCCACCACCTCGGATAAAGTATCTAGGTTACACACGGCTCTGGGGGTGGGGACACAGCAAAATGTTTGTTCTTCAAAACTCCCTCTCCACAGCCAGGAAGGATGGTGTGGGAGGGAGCCCCAGCCACCACTCACTCACAGCTAATCCCCGCAAATCTGTCACCATGGAAACTGCCAATCATCCATGCTTTTCATAGCTCAACCAAACATCTGCCAGGGCAAAACAAGTGGTGCGAATGAATGTTCACCCCTACCTCCATGTTTACTTTGGGGCCCTAGTAAACAGAGCCGGGGCGCAGTCTGGCCCCCTCTCTGCTTCCTAATTAGCTATATGGTCTTCATGGGGTCCTTCTCAAGTCTTTATGCACCCCTCCTTACCCAGCCAGGAAAACAAACCCAGATCAGAGGTTCTCAGCCCAGTTGAGCTGCCGAGGCTCAGAAAACCCAGGCCCCAAGGTGGCACAGAGAAGCCCGTGTGGTGGCCATTCTATTCAGTGTGACAGTTTTACATGTGGACTGTTACAAAATAATACATAGAAGCACAAAAGATAGATCTGTGTTTGTAAACGTGTCTGTGCTGGGGAGTGGATCCTGTTTGTGTGCCAGGTGTGGCCGTGTGTTCCATGGGGTACACGTGGCAGGCAACCTCACCCTGGCACCTTGTGTGAGCTAGAGTCCCTGCATGAAACAGGTTAGCAGGCTTGTGCCTTCTAGCAGGCTCGCTAGGACTGGAGATGCTTGCACTCCTGCGACAGGCTTGATGTGAGTTTCAGTGATCAGAACCCAGGTTGGCAGGCTTGCTGCAAGCACTCTACCCAATGAGCCACCTCCTCCACCTTAGAAAACATCTCGACCAGTGTTCTCAGCCTTCTCAAAGAAATACAAGGACAGTCTGGGGGGAAGAGCAGCATGGGCTTGGCAGCCACAGGGAGGTGCGCCTCCTGCCCAGAGCACAGCTGCTACCCTGGCCTCTCTGGTTCCAGGGTCTTCACCTGACGGGAACTCCCTGTTAGGCCCAGGAAAGTCATGGGACCTCTTGGCTGTGTGCTCATTAGGGTCTCAGAGGGGCAGGGCAGGAGGAATGGTGGAGCAATTTTAAATGTTAAACTTTTTTTTCTTCTTCTTTTTCTCCTCTTTCCCCTTATCCTTTTCTGTCCATTCAGAGGAAGCTCAGCTAGATTTGATTGATGGCTTTGGGGAGATGTGCAGAATTTTCCCGATTTGTTTCTCCACAGCCTCGGTCCTTATGTTTCACAGATTCAAAGCAGTGGAAGGAATCTGGCAGATGGCTAGTGACAGCATGGGGAACCAGAACAGGAACTACATCATTCATAGGGACCAATTAAATAAAACTACAGGAGTCCCTTGTTCTAAATCAATGAAACATTTTAGCTAAATTATAAGCATTATACCAAGAGGAGGCCCTTCTCTAAGTGGGAGTCGGTGTGAATGTGCTGGTCACACCTAGGGCAGATGAACCTGAGCAGATGAACTCCCCATCCAATTCACATAGAAGACTGGCCGAGGGTTAGGAATATAGGAAAGGTAGGTAGACAGTATCTGAGACAATAAGGACCAGGACCCACTCCCTGGCAGTATTGGCAGGACCACAGGGTGCCGGGGGTCTGGCAAATGCTTAGGCCCTAAATGCAGAGACTCTCAAATTCAGCAGGTCTCCCCAAAGCAGCTTAAAGACAGCAGAAATCAAAGGCCCTGCAGAGAGGTCTGGGACCTCTGTACACAGATGCACAACAGCAGACCACCTAAGGTGCCTTGGCACTGAATTTAAGAGCCCCAAAAAGCTGGACCTGATGGAACCATGGCAGTACCGGGTAGTGGGTGGCATCCTCAATGACTGACACTGGCTTTGAGTCCCATGTCAGGATGAGAGGGTGAATGTTAAGTCGTCCCCGCTGGGAGAAGCTTGAGTCAGAGACAGACTCTCTTTTCAATTTATAAAAATGAAAGAGGTACATTGTTCTGACCAATCAGACCTGCAGGTCAGGATTCTACCTACTCAGCCCTAGTTTCAGAGCTCATTCCCAAGGTTGGGGATGTGGTATGGGGTCATGCAATGATCTAAGCGAGGGTGTATCTCAGAACAGGGTGGTCAGGTGGCAGAGGTGAGAGGGAAGTGAAGAGAATCAGTGCTTT